>NW_026515586.1:389305-689305 GCF_027406575.1 Nycticebus coucang
ATGAAAGAGTTCAGCTTGGTAATAGCATCTTAAGTGTATCAAGTAGAACAGTAGTTTATTATGTATTCAGATGATTTGTGGTTCTTGTGCTCACCTTGATATTTCAATTGTGTTTAAAGAGAGGGAGAAGCGAAAGGGGATTGAAAATCTATGTCTTAATTCTTGTTGCCATAACAAAATGCCTTAGCCTGGGTCATTCATAAACACCAGGAATTAATTGCTTTCAGTTCTGGAGATTGGAAAGTCCAAGACTAAGGTGCCAGGAAATTTGGTATTTGATGAGGAGCTACTTCCAAGATGGCTGCTGCTTCTTGCATTTTCACCAAGTTCTAGGAGCAAGTGCTGTGTCTTCCCTTGATGGAAGGGACAAGGCTGCTCCTATACAGGGAAAAGAATAGAAAAGAATGATTTGGGCGGCGCCTGTGGCTCAGCGGGTAGGGCGCCGGTCCCATATGCCGGAGGTGGCGGGTTCAAACCCAGCCCTGGCCAAAAAAAAAAAAAGAAAAGAATGATTTTCTGAACTTGGGTCAAGGGACCCCATATCCCTTGTTTTTCCTACCTACCCTAAAAGTGAGGGAATCTAGATTTTTGAGCATTTAACTTGATCCTAAGTGACCTTGAATCATTGATTCAATCTCTCTGGGCCTATTTCTTTATCTATAGATTATAGGACTATTTTGATGATCCAAAATGCCTATTAATTTATAAATTTCTTTTTATCAGTGAACCACAGGAGTGACCATTGTCCTTTATTTTTTAAATCTAGTTTTGTTCTATCTTTTCTTAAAAGTCATGAATTATTTAAAAAACTATAAAAACACAGAAACAGTAGAAGGGACAGTTGATATCCACCATAAACATTTAATCAGACATTACTATCTTATTGTGTGTTTTCGATCTTTAACCAAATAAAACATTACGGGCATTGCTTCATCTCATTGTCATCTTTTCCTTCTTGCTTTGTATATCATTTTATGATATGTAAATCTTAATTTGTTTTAACAGCTGTGGAGTATTCCTTTATATGACTGAACCATTTATTCCCCTTCTTTATGTACAATAATGGCCCTTCAGTGAACATTGTAGGATGAGTTTCCTCATCTACTGTGCAAGAGTTTCTTTAGGGTAGACAGACAGCGGTGAAATTATTGATGAAGTTTCACTTCACTTTTCACAGATACTGCCAAAGTGAATGTGCCAATAACTTACATTGTAACCAGCAGTCATTTAAGTTTGATTTTACCACATTATCATTAACATATCTTATTATCAAACTGATTACTTTTTGATCAATCATATATATGGGAAATCACATTAGTATTTTAATTTGTCTTTACTTGATCACTGCCAACTTTCACTAGGTTATGCTGCAGTAGCAACCAGCGTTATCTAGGGAATTGCTATTAAGGATTTCTAAATGGGGCACACAACAGGGTACTGAGTGTTCATGTTTTCTGATTAAATGTTGTATATCACGAGAATTACAAAAATGTCAGTTACATGCTAACCGATCTAGTTGGCCACTGTTATAACCTAAAAACTGACTTTTCACACACACACACAAAAAAAATTATTTATATGGTGCTGTGGTTATTTCTTATTCTCAAAGATAATGGGCGAGTATGATGTAGTGAGACAGATTCTACCAGCCACTCGGTTTTGCTACTTTTTGGTGAAACCTGAATCAGTTCATTAGTAGGAATAATAAAGTATTTTGTAGATGTTCTAAATCACAGATAAAGGATGAAGAGTGGATTAGCTCTTCATGTAATCATCATTGGTAGCACATTCCCTACTAATTAACATTGTTTATGTTTGCTTTAAAATAACTAAAAGAACATAAAAGCAAATCTCAGAAACAGTTTGCTGTTAATATCTACATATTTTGTAAAAAGGTATACTTTGTTCTGTTAAAACCTTTGTTGACTTTTCTACAGTGAATCTTTCCTTGATTTAATAAAAGTGTTAGTTTTGGAAGTAGAAAAAAATAAAGAAAATTCTGTCTACAAATGTGGTAAAAAGTGAAACATCAAACTAAAATGTTGGTGGAATACACGATGTTAGGATATATTGAATAATGGGGATGATTGATTTTCCTGGGGACTATCCAGTCATATGTCATGAGCCACCTGAAGGAATAGAGGGAAGCAGTCTCAGCAGATTTTGTACCATTGTTAACATTAGAAAAGGAACTGTTCGCATAGTGCCTTGTTAGTCCTTTTTGTTATGGGGACTAGTATCAATAAAGCAGAGGGCATTTTATTATGATTTCACTTTAGATTTTCTGCTTTTTTATGAGTGGGAGGTATAAGGGCTAAAGTGAAAAGCATTATGAATCATTTTCATATTGTCATAAAATTGGGAAATAAATATGTTAGGTTAATTTACACTGTATCGTAGATCTGCCAGTATGTTCTGTAGTTACAGTACTCATGAAATCTTTAGTGCTTGAAAAGTAAAAAATGCTGCTTTTTTTCTTCAGAAAAATTCAGTGGGACAAGCATTATTGGACAACGTATGTGACCATCTGGATGTGCTAGAAAGGGACTATTTTGGGCTCATGTTTTACGAAAATGTTGAGGAGAAGGTAAGTGACTTTGACTCTATCTTTACTTTTAAGAACTTTTTAAAACAAGTTTTTGTCAGTATAAAATTTATCTTTAAAATAACTTATGTGTTATCAAGACTTCACCTTAGAAATCTGGTAAATATTGAAAAACTATCTTGTGTAGAGAAAATGATCTATACGTTTTGGGAGTTTTTTTGTATGTGTGTGTTTTACACTTGTAAGCAGACAGAATGTAATTGTCATCGATTGAAAATTGGTGTTCTGACATAAAAACAACACAGAGTTTTAAAAACGGCATTAAACGTTTGGTTTTCAATGTCTCAGTCTGCCTTTTTGTTGCTAAGGATGGATAAATCAGCTCACACTGTGTAGGCACCTGCATGGTGGGTATTAAGGGTGCCTGACACATGGGATGGAGACACATTGGAGGGATTCTATGTGAGGATACCCAAGGCTCATGGTGACAGTAAAAGGGATTACTGTTTGAGACCTAACACTCAAATCACAGAAAGAAGAATAGAAGGGTGAGTACAGAAACCTGAGTGTGCATTTTATTTGCCTACATGACATCATTGTTTGTATTTCCATGTCCCACTAATAAAATACAGGGTAGGAAGGATGGCATTATAGAACAGGACATTTTCTGAACTTGCTTACTTTTCTAATCTTGATGTTTAGTTTGTGTTAATTTCATGTTTAGACTAGAGGCAATTAAATTGCCTGCCGGCCTGCTGAAGAGTGTGTGAGTACCCTTACTAGGTCTGTGTGTACAATGCTCTTCTCAGAAGAAACAACATATATGACTAAACTGGAAATTTTTTAGGCTATAAATTATAAGTTGATCTTAATAGTGTTTCCAAGCATGTGCTTCTTTGTTGGCCTTCAAAGGCATAAAAGAGAATGTGGTGAGAATGGTTGTTGTTATCTAACTTTTTGAACTTACCAGTTGGTAGTTTCCTATGAGCATTTAATCTTTGCAAAATAGGGACAAAATTCAGTATGTTGTCGAATGTATAGACTGATGTGTTCTTTTAGTAGAAATAGACTATGCTATATTAAGAAATCCAGAATTTCTGGAACACTAGTTTTGCATAAGAGTGATATTTACATAATGAGATTTATTCTATTTTATTTTGATAACGCCTAATATATGTGTCTAATTTATATTCTACTCATAATCTCAGCCTACTGTAGAGGGGATTTGGTAATTTTTCTGCCTGTGGTCTACAAATGTAGTACAAATGTTATGTGTGTGTTATTCTTTCCTGCTATGACTCTGTGAACTCTTTGAGGATACAAATTTTGCTTTATTTATTTTTGTTGCCTCACCATATCTAGACATTAACTAATGCTTGTTACCTATAAACCATCTCAGACTCTGTCCATTGTCATCACAAGAAAATAAGAGGTATCAACAAGGATGTGGAGAAATTTAAACCCTTGTGCAATGTGTGTGGGAACGTGAAATGGTACAGCTGTTAATAAAAAAAAGTATGGACATGTCATAAATATGAAAAGTAAAGGTATCATATGGCACAGCAATCCCGCTTCTGGGTATAGATCAAAAATAGCTGAAAGTGAGACCTTGAAGAGGTATTTGGACACTCATGCTTATTGTAACATTATTCATAATAGCTGAGAGGTGGACGTAGCTACATGTCCATTAATGGATAAAAAAAAGTGGGGTACATACGTATAAGGGAATGTTATTCAGTCTTAAAAAAGGAAATTTTGTCATATGTTATAGCATGAATAAATGTAGAAAATGTTAAGTGACATAAACAGTGTATGATTCTACTAGATGAGGCATCTGAAGAATCAAACTCATGGAAACAGAGAATAGAATTGTGGTTGCCTAGGGCCGTGAGAAAGGAAAACGGGGAATTGTTCAAGTGGTTTCAGTTTTGCAAAATGAAAAAGTTTTAGAGATCTGCTGTACAATAATGAGAATATAGTTAACATAACTGTGCCTTAACAATGTTTAAAATGGAAGGTTTTATACTATGTGGTTTTTTACACAATAAAAAAAAAAAAACCCTCCCTATGGGCAAAATGGCAAAAATCCAATAGAGAACCACGAACACAAAGACCCTGGCCTCCTAGATGTCTCTGTTTATATTCTAGTTGAGGAGACAGAGGAAAGAACTAATTACTCAGTAACTACATTTTGATTCCTGCTCTACAGGAAAAATTATGGACACTAAACAGAAATACTGTTCTGTTTTTTTTTTTTTTTTTTTTTTGAGACAGTGTCCCATTTTGTCACCCTCGGCAGAGTGCCCAGCTGACAACAACCTCAAACTCTCAGGCTTAGGCAATTTTCTTGCCTCTGCCTCCCAAGTAGCTGGGACTACAGGTCCCTGCCACAATGCCTGGCTATTTTTTTGTTGTTGCAGTTGTCATTGTTTATCTGGCCTGGGCTCGTTTGAACTCACCCACCGGTCTTGGTGTTTGTGGCCTGAGCTATAACCACCATGTTACGGGTGCCGGGGTGCCAGGACTCAATCTAGGAAGACCATTCTTAAGAGGGAATGTTGTTTGAGCAGAGACCTATGGTGTGAGTGGACCTTGGCTGGGTAACAGAACATAGGAAGTACAGACATGGGACCATGAGTTTAGGGCAGCTATCTGCTTAAAAATTCTATAGAAGCCTGTAGGGTAGGGCTGGGCATTAGCAGGGGGTATCTAGGCTATTCACTGAGACTTGGGTAATTTCTTTTATCCTACCAAATGGTAAGTCATTGATAGGATGAAGCAAGTATGTGAGATGAGCACTTTTGCCTTTCAAGAGGTCACTTTGTAGCTGGGCCTTGTGGCAGATCCCTGTAGTTTTAGACACTTGGGAGCCTGAGGCAGGAGGTTAACTTGAACCTAGAAGTGTGAGGTTGCTGTGAGATGGTTAATAACACAGTACTCTAGCCTGGGGCAACAGAGTGAGACACTGTCTCTAAATAAATAAATAAATAAATAAAACACTTGTGCTAACACTAAGAATGGGATGAAAGGGGACTTGAATAAGGGTGATTACTGAAAGCACAAACATGGCTTTAAGGTTGTGGCAATGGAAATAGAAAAGTGAATAAGAGAGTCTTTGCAATTAGACAGAATCAATCTAATGATTGACCGGTATGAGCAAAGGATGGCAGATACCAAGAATAAGTAAGGCCTGGTTTGGGGAAGTTGGAGGAGTTTATTTAGGAGAAGGAAGACTTGATGGGCCGTGGAAGGGGATAGAATGAATATAGTTTCCAACAGTTTGAACTTTGGCTCAGATAACCTCTGGAAAGAATAAGTAAACAAATGAATTTAATTTTGGATGTGTCTTAAAAGATAGCATCTAGCATGAAAAATGCTCCATCTGTAATCCATCTCAAATGTACCTAGTGCATGGCATGCTTTTTTTTCTGGATGAAAATACCGTACTTGTTGGGTTGAGGCTTATAACTAGGCATAATTATTTATAATTTATTTTTTTTAAGAAGCAGATGTGGCATTTACTACAAAGACATTAGTACTAGAGTAGAAATGCCTGTTACCAGCTGATCATTCTGGGATTGGCACTGTGTGGCCGGCACAGTTCTCAGCACCTTTTACATGTTGTCTCAGGGAGTTTTCAGAAGAGGCTTCCAAGGTAATGATTATTAGCCACAATGTGAAAATGTGAGGCATAGAGAAGTTAAATATTTAACCCAAGGTGCCTAGGGCAAAACATGTTATAGATAAGTTTGAAACTCAGGCAAAACTAGGTAGAAAAAAGTAGATTTTAAGCAAAATGCAAAATTGTGAACTTCCTGTTCATTAAGAATAGGCACACTGTTTCGTAGCTATCATAACTGGGAATATAGGAGTGTACCATCTTTTCTCGGAGGAATTTTCCATGTCATCAAATTCTGAAAGTCCTCTTGCAAGACTTTCTGTATAGGGTGTTGAAGGACGGTGCTGGCAGAGTTTCTATTATGAGTTTGACTGTTGATCACTCTATTATGACATTAATACATGTGTGACTTGAGCTAACTTACAGATGGTGATAGTGTGCCGGTCTGTGCCAGTGCTATTCAAAAGGGACTTCCTTTTTCATATGAGAATCACGGGAGAGAAAGAATTAGGAATTAATTAATTAGGAATCTTATTTATCTCTCATCCTACCTCCATTCTTCCTAAATACGCACCAAATACACTAATACATATGAATGATTATGTTTACTGGGCATGCCATTATTGTCCCCTTCCCAGTTAAAAAAAATACTAGCTCATTGTTTAATTTTCATAATTTGTGTAATTTATTGAAAGATGTTATAGCAGGAGATGTTATAGGAGTGGAGATTTATTGAAAGATGTTATAAGATGTTACCAGGTGGACTATGAGATGTCATATTGCTCAGGTCTGTTGGAACAGAAAATGGATTAACCATTTGGTGAGGCTAAAATTATCAAGTGTATAACCTCCTTATAATCTAACTCTATTCATTATCAGAGCCTAATATACTCTGTCCTAAATAGCTGCCTGACATTTATTAGGGACTAGAGAGGAGACACTTTTTGAAGTTTTACTGCCTGGCATGAATATTTTGTGTTACATAAAGGCAGATCTATCAATTTGGGAATGAGATGAACAGTTTAGTGTTGACATAGCTACTGAAAATTAGGGGCAATATTCTGGATGTGAGCAGGGAAGGGACATTCTGCACAAGAGAAGCAGCGGCTCCAGCATGGAAGGTCCTGATACACATGAGGCATTTTAAGCTGTCTATTGGGGATGCCGGAGGTGGCAGTGTCATCATCTCCACATAGAAAAGACCCAGGAGGCAAAGGCATATGGGAAAGAGGAGCTGGGGACCAGTTTTAAAGCCGTGTTTTCTCAGCAAGTGCTGTGTTTTCTCAGCAAGTGCTCTCTTTCAGCTGGAATCCCAGGTTAGTTTGGGGGCTCTGTGGGGAGTGCTGATGGAGATGCTGGGAAAGCAGCTGGAAAGATAGGCAGAGACCATTTTTGGAATATATTGTATCTCATGTTAAGGAATCCAGATTTTAAGAAGAAAGATTTTTGGTCAGATTTACATTTCAGAAAGAACTTGTTCCTGGAGTTGAAAGCGATTACACAGGGACCTGAGACCAGAGACAGGGAGGTCAGGAGACGATTGTGACCATCTAGCCCCGAGGTGATGAATACCAGGGAGGTGGTATTAGGGGTGAAGAGGAAGACACAGAGACACTGTGTGGGGAATGTGCCTGGCAGGCTGTATGACCCATCACCTCTGGGGTGTGATGTTGAGTATGGAAGGTAAGTTCAAATGTCAAAGTTGGACGCTGGGGAGTTTGTGGAGACTTTACATAGGTCTTTGGAGGAAAAGTAGCAGTTTGGGTAGAGTTAATCACTGGAGAGTAAATTTAATTGTCATTTTGCTGAATTGGACGTGTTTGTAGGTTGTTGGCTAGATAATGCTTGGGGATCAAGGAGTAGGTGAAGCCATAGAAAATTAATGGTGTAGAATTTCAGCACATGTGTGAACTATTATTTTAAGAGCCTGGCCATGAAAAGAACAGAAGGGAAGGCGACATTAGACGATGTACCCCAGTACTTCCAATAGACGTTTTCATTTTGGTGGGAATTTGGAATACCTGCCCTGTCCAGTAGCTGTTGGTGCAACTTGACAGCAAATGAATAACATCTACTCAGTCCATTTGTGTTGAACTGAGGGACCTGGGGAGGCCAACACCCCTCTCTATGTCCCTCACAGGCTTTTATTGAAGTCTCAGGCATGAGAAAATAGAGCACAGAGCAAAGCTTAGACAGAGGGTAAGGGTGAAAACACAAGGCATTTATCTTTAACTGCATGATGGAACTTTTAACACATTTTGTTTCCTGCACTTCTGTCTTGCCTTTTTCTTATCACTGCTAAATATGACTTAGGGCTGAGACACCAGTTCTGTGTAGTGAGTATTCTTTTTAGTATGCAGGGCCAGCAGTGATGCTTGGGTTTCCCCCTGATCACTCTGACATAGTGCCTTCCACTTTTATCTCCATTTCCCACCCCATGTTTTGCTTTTTAGAAAACATTGAAATTTCTTACAGGGAAATATAAGAGGAGGATTTTAATCATGTTGTTTTTAAAATAACCCAAGTTAGTATAACATGTGACCCCATCTGTCTGTTCATGTCAGAAAGTTCTTGGGACATGGATTAGTTTCTGTTTCTAGAGTATTGTTTGTAAGGTGTATCCACAAGGAGCCACAGGGGGCTGTTGACCACTTGAAATATGGCTGGCATGACTGGTGAGTGGTGGCTATCATATTGGACAATGCAGAGAGTTGACTAACGGTTGGGGGGGGTTGGAGGATTTGCTTTATTGTAAATAGCTTTGGCTTTCCTGTGAGAAAGACCAAGAAACATAGATGGCTGATGACAGAGGAAAGTGATGATGAGAAAATGTTCTAAATTCATGAAAATGATTAGCCTCGAGTGAAGAGAGTGACCTCATCCAGAGTCTGCAAGAAACAGGATAAGAGGTGGTGTAGTGGTTAAAAAATTTGAGTTGTACAAAGTGCAGTATAAAATCTCTATGAAACAAGTGGCAAAACCATCTGTTTACGAGTGAGTAGGGTTGCAGTGTGACCAGGAGAGACAGCCACCCAAGAGCTAGCACAGGGGTTGCTATTGACTGAGATTGGAGATCATAAAATTGTGACAATAATAGAATATATTCGTGCGTTTTTCTCTAACTGCCTTCATCAAACTGGGTATAATAGTGGAGAAATGGAGTATTGGATAGGTTCTCTCTTGGCTGTGTTTATGGTAGTTACAGTTAGAGGAAAAAGCAATGAGAAAATTGGAGATGTTGATGAGATGTAATCAAGATGATTAGTCAGAGGATCTTAGGAAGGAAAGTAATTGAATCTGAAATAGTAGATTGGCTTTGAAAAAATATCTTAGGGAAGGGGTAGAATTACAAAGATGTTGAAGATTAGGCACAGTTGTAATATGTGTTTAGAAAACTTAGATGAGAGGAAATGACTGTTTCTGAGAAGTGTGATGACATGACCTGGCCTGTGGCCATGAAGGCTATGGCTGAAGTCAAGGAGAGGTTAAGGTCATTAAGTCAGATGATATTAACATAAGGACAAATTTGGGTGGGGTTTAGCATAGCATTCTTGGTCATAAATATGCTAATGCTAAATAATAATTTATAATTCCTAATACATCATAGTTCCTCTTAGAAAAATGTCAGACGAAAATACACAAACATTAGGCACATACTTTCTGTCTAGGCTTTAACTGAAAACTTCCGGGGAATAAAAACTGAGATGTCCTTTCTGAGAAAATCAGGTTTCAGGAAATCATTGTTCAAATATATTTGGAAGTGAATTAAATTATTCATATATAATCTAATTTGATTTTTTAACTTTTGTTCCATAAAATTTTAAAAAGGTCTTCCTGTTTGTTGTGGACACAATCCAATCCTAAAGTAACGTAGGCAAAGAATGTTTTTTCTTCCTGGATAGATTTGTGTAACATTCTGTTTTATTTCCCACAGAGATGTATTACTATTCTACTAGCTTGATTTAATCAGAGTTACTTTGTTTCAAACCCTTGCAGTTTCAACAATAGTGATTGATCTTGGATTTCCCATCCTCCAAGACTGTGAGAAAATAAATTGCTGTCATCAAAGTCAAAAAAAAAAAAATTTAGGACGCAGGGATAGATATAGGGATCACTGCCCTGGAAATTTGAAATGGACAAGAGAGATTAGGTTTGATGCTGAAGACAATACGGTAGGGTGGGGATTTGTAGTTGTGAATCAGTGTGGGGGGCAGCTGGGTCTTGCTGTTCATTTTTAGAGCTGCTTATTATTATGGGGAGCAGTATTTGGATGGGGAGCAGTATGTGGAATCAGTTCCCTGCTAGGGCTTTCTGTAGGGTGCTGACTTGACAACTCAGTGTAGGCTGATAAGCCAATAAGACTTGAAAACTGTCTGTGTACATTTTGCTTTGGAAAAAAGCAATCATTTCTATGTCAAAAGAAATTTTGGGCTCTCCTACTCTAAAGGTAGTCCCAGGAGCAGCAGTGTTAGCACAATGTAAAAACTTGTTAGATAAACTCCAGGCTGCATTTTTTACTAGATGTTCAGTTGATTCATTCATATGCACTTGAAAGTTAGGGAAATATTGATGAAGGGGATAGAATAGGTATGAGAGAGTTTGAAATGTTACAAAAGTCAAGAGAGTTATGGGGTCCTAATAAGCCCATGTGGTTTGTATTCCCACAAGTGTTCAAATATACAGGTTATGAAGGAGGTAGGTTGTATAGTTTTGTTTGTAAGTTGAATCTGTATGTAAGATAGAACAGATACATTTATCCATCACCTGTGATAGCCTCCATTTGTAAGTATGAGTTGTAGGTTAGTGAGATGTTTGTAACTTCGGGGCCTACTGTAATAGCCTCCATTCATAAGTGCAAGCTTTATGCAAATCAGATATCTGTAATTAGGGGACTGCCCGGATTCATAGTGACTTAGGCATGAGTTTGACCAATCCCACTCTCTGTGGACATTTTAACCATATATTCTGAGGTTCTTTCTAACACTGCTCGTATCCTATGTGTAGACATATGCTATTAGGATACATTGTCTAGCGCTCTTTTCCCAGATTTTTCTGTCATGAGAGGATCAAGCCTCATTTGGAACACTTTTTCTCTGAGAACGTGTATTAAAATGTTGTAGGGAAATGTCAGAAGACTTGGTTAACCAAGACTGTTGCATCCTCAGATCTGAAGTGTAGGTCCATTTCAGATCCAAGAGAACGAGGCCATAAGAGTCACCTTAGAAGCATTTAGTGTTTAATTAAAGCACACACAGAAACTCAACACACGTAAACACATGCACTGAAAACCAAGTCACTACTTAGCCTAGTGAAAAGCTAACAGAGGAAAGCTGCTTGGAATAGGACTTTATGAAATTGTGCTTACACTTTAACAAGTAGGTGAATCGTAAATAGTTCTATTTGTGACTCTGGAGTTTTTCTTCTGGGTTCATTAACCTTTTCTGTCCTCCTGCAGATCTGGCTTGATCCCACAAGAAAGATAAAAACACAAATGCGAAGTGAGTATTTAAATCATATTTTGGGGTTGTTAAGTTAATCATTACATCTATTCATCCCTTTATTATCTGTAACATTTATAGGAATATAAGCTGGGATAATAATATAGTGCTAGACTAATCAGTTCTGTTTTGCATGTAATACCATCTTAGGAGTTAATAATGCTAATGATATTTTTGTAGAATTGTGACTATTTTGAACTTGGCTTAGGGTCTTCTATTTTTTAGGAAGTTCTAGACTCACATTCCTAAATGTTCCCTCACAGTGTCTGACTTTGTTTTTCTGGGAAAGAATGAGAAAATGGTCTTCTCATGCAAGAAGACATGCGATCATGTGATGATTTTTGTAGATTTGATTCTTAGTAGACATATACCATGGGTGTGGCTTTGATTTGGAAGTGTCTAATTAGTTTAGTCAGCATATCTGTGGATCCAGAGTAGTAAAAGAACACTGGTTGCAGATGTTCTGGAAGAGTGAGGACTCGAGCATCTTTCCAGGGCTCTGATACCTTCACTGTCTTTACTTCTCCTTAGTTCCACAATCAAGGGCCACTGTTTTTACTCTTTGAATCTGGGTTTATAGTTTGGCCTGCTTACCCCTTTCTTCCCATGTACCCATAGAATCTCCGTGTGCCTTCAAATGTCCACTCTCACCAGATGAGTTCTCTAAGCCTCATCTCTGCCAAGATTTCATTGTAGTTTTCAGTCAAAATATAATTAGCAAAGGTAAACGTTAATTTTTGAGTTATTTGTGACAAATATAAACCTCATTGTTCTTGTTGAAAATTTGTCTTTAAAACCTTTGTTTTCTAAAAGTTACCTGAAAAGACTCCATCTGTTGAATGCTTGCATATGATTAATATATAAACTGTTTATAGCTAAAAGGTCTGTTGCTATATAGCCGGGTAAAAATGATGATGTGGCAATATAAAATGAAATGAAAATTTAACTTGAAAATGATTAGGAGTAGATTTTGAGTGTTCTCAACACAAAAATATATCTGAGGTATAACAACTATGTTAATTTGCTTGATTTAGCCATCCCAGAACGTATTCATACTTTACAACATAGTATTATGAACTAGAAATATATACAATTTGTATTTGTCCCTTTAGAAAAAGACTAGTGTTATGGATACATTTCATTACCTTTTAGAAAACATAGGCATTCTATTAGAAATTTATTCCTGTAGTCATAGCCAGGCACTCAAGTGCTGTGTTAATACCTAGAAAAAAATCAAAAATTAACCATTATGAAACGATAATCCTGTGAGGATATTGCTTTACTCTGGAGTGACAGTCACCTCCAAAACGTATGTTTTCATACACAGTGCTTGGATGCTTGATGCTGTCACCAAAGTGCTGCAAGGCAAGAGACATAATATTTAACAATACTTAGAAAAATCCTGTATCCCATTATCCTATTTTTATATGTGTAAAGTAAACGTGAAATCTGACATAGGATTGATATTATTAGTAGAACAGTGACGTAGTGCCCCAAATACAGCAAAAGTGCATTTATGTCCACAGTAGCCAGTCAATAACTATTTGTGGACTATTGAGTTAGAGGAAAGGGAGTGTGCTGGTGAGGAGAAAAAGATAAAATGACACATTGAAGAAGAAGATGGGACTAAAGAAACTTCAAGTCAAGAAATTAGAGATCTGGCAAGATCTTTTAAGGTGTATATGCACAGCCTTGTTTTTATTTAAAAATCCTGTGAACTTGGAGCAGAACTCTAAATTCAGTCTAATGGAGTGATTTGAATCCCCTTAGAAAAGTAATACCTGCCCCTTTCCCTATAGTTTTATTATTTTGAGCATTCAAAATGAGACACATCACAGCATTAAGTTTTAATGCATAAATGGTAAGATTTATTTTTAAGAAGTCATTTATGATATGAATGATTATCCTTTAGATCACAACACAGAAAACTTGATTTTATTTGAGGGTACTTATGCTTCTTGTATAAAGCCTGGGGAACAATTTTGTTGTCTTTAAGTATTGTGCAGTTTTACCAAACCTTCCCTTTTCTGGTATCCCTTTCACACTTTATTCAAATACTGCATCCTACTAGTAATGCAATGAGTAGTATTACTCCCTTCCACCAACAATGTAGAAATCTTGAAATGCTTTTTTTTTAATTTTTATTTTTTAACAAATGGCAGAGAATATTTAGCAACTGAAAAGCCTGTGATTAAAAGAAATCGTATCTCTAAGCTAGTACTTGGAGGTCATATTAAAATGTTTGCATAATGGATCACCACGTAAACATTTATGAAAGTAGAAATAAATGTTTCTAAGGAAGTGAACCTATTCATGTTAATGATGGGTTATTTGTGTAATTGATTTCTAATTTATTTTTTATTTTCTTTTAGTTTGGTAAATTGTGTTAATTTTTAAAATAATAAAATAAAATTCTGCACACGGATCTGCAGTGAGATTGATCTGTACCATTTAAACATTGACCTTAAAGTTTTATCAAAAATGTCCTTCTGAGTGGTACCTGTGCCTCAGTGGTCAGGGCACCGGCCCCATATACAGAGGGTGGTGTGTTCAAACCCAGCCCTGGCCAAACTGCAACAGAAAAATTTCCGGGCATTGTGGTGGGCGCCTGTATACCGAGCTACTTGGGAGGCTGAGGGAAAAGAATCGCATAAGCCCAAGAGTTAGAGGTTGTTGTGAGCCGTGTGATGCCATGGCACTCTACTGAGGGCAATAAAGTGAATCTTTGTCTCTACAAAAAAAAAAAAAAAATCATTCTATTGATTGTTTAAATAATCATGATATTTAATTATTGCAGATCGCTCCTGGCTTTTTACATTTAATGTAAAATTTTATCCATCTTGTGATTCTCAGATGACTGAGAGTATTTCCAGGTACTTTATATTTGCATTTGAAAATTAATCTTTCCGTATAGCATTTATTTATTTCTGGGAGAATAGTAGTAATTTCAGGGTTGAAACCTAACAGTTTTTTATTAAGGAAAGTTTTAGAAGTTTCCTTAGAATTGAGTAATCCCAATTAGTTTGAAATGTTGTCAATTTCAAAATAAGTTTACTCCCTTTAGCTTTTTGATTTCCATTTGAGAAATGGAAACATAAAAAAATGATATAATGAAGCAACTTTGTTTTCTTTGTGGTCTTTTAAAAAGTCACTGATGTTTAATCTTTGAAACTTTAATACTGGTGATTTTTACTTTAGAGTTCGTGGGTCTGTGCACTAGTCTCATGTAACAAACGCCATATAAAGATAGAAAACTGAAACTATTTTTAAAAGGCATTTAAACTGGTAATTTTTTTTTTTGTTCCCTGATCTCACCCAAACCACCAAACTAAGTAGGCTTTCCCTTGTAGAGTCAGTAGCTATTTCAATTCCATCTCCTAAGATTGTGTGGCCCATTAAAACACACTCCACTGCAATTGCAAAAATAAAGGACTCTGTTTAGTAAGAAGAGAATATTTACTGTTTCTGAGAATTTGAATGGTAACTTTTGGTGTAAATGCAGGGGCTATGGAGAGACAGTCTTGTAGCCTTAATGGATAGGCTCCTTCCTGTATTGTTAAGGAAAGGAGGCAAGAAACTTGTTAAAGTTCTTTTAGGAAAAAGAGAAAGTAACATGAATGAGGTAGAGATGATAAAGAAGGGTAACCTTAGGTTCTTCTAGCCAATGATTAAGACTCTCATTATTTTTAAAATTTCATTAATCTTCAGAACTTTAGAGTGGCATTCTAATTTTTGTTAACATTTTAAATCCAAGAAGACAGTTGATGTGATTGGCATTTTTACTTTATTCTAACAGTAATCATCGACTATGACCAGAACAGCAGTTAAGAATTTCCATTCTAGGCTCCGCGCCTGTAGTACAGTGGTTAGTTACAGTGCCGGCCACGTACACCCAGTGTGCCAGGATTGAACCCACCCCAGGAAACCTAAACAATAACAACTGCAACAACAACAACAACAGAAGAAGGCCAGGAATTGTGGCGAGTGCCTGTAATCCCAGCTACTTGGGAGGCTGAGGCAAGAGAATCACTTAAGCCCAAGACCTGTGAGCTGTGAGCTGTGATTTCACGGCACTCTACCAAGGGCAACACAGGGTGGACTCTATATCAAAAGAAAGAAAATCAAATAAATAACATTACCATTCTATTCATTAGCCTTTGAAACTAGTTTCTGTAAATAAACCAAAGTTTAGAAGCCCAAGGAGTGAGAGGAGGCTTCTTCATAGAGAATACCCTTTTTTTCTATGGATATGAAGGGGGTCTATGTTGTATATTTCTTTCCAAAGGGACATCAGCATTGAAGGAATAGAAGTGCTGCAGTCTTAACTAATTATTCTCCCCTTTTTTCCCTCTGCTCCTCACAGATACCTCCTATGCCTCCAGATCCGGGCAGACATTGTTTCTGGGCGCCTGCCCTGCCCCCCTGTGACTCGTGCCCTCCTGGAATCGTACACCATCCAAGCGGAACGTGGAAACTATGTGGATGATGAGGTCCTCAACAAAATCAAGCCACATAATGATTATTATTTTGGGTCCATTGATACCAAGAAGATGGAGGACTTGGTGTTGAATTTCTACAAAGCACATATGTACGTTGTCGTGCTTCCTGAGGGAGACTGGTCATGGTAGATTTAAATAGTGTCTCTTGTAACACTTTGTAGACATTTGAGCACAGTTTGGGGGATTATCCAGTTTTATTTTTGGATAACCTAGCTCTGATCAAGCCAACGTGCACCCCCTGCGATCTCCTGTCATTGGTTGGGTGACTATAATATGAGACCCTATGCTCATGTTCAAACGCTTCATTTACTGGATGAATGCACCTTTCCCTAGGACACCTCCTCTTCCTTTAACCTATACACACTGGAAACAAGCATATACACATACATGTTTGGCATTTCTATTTCTTCTGCCTTTTAATGGTTTTTATTACTATGGTAAAATGCCAGGGAGATAACAAAGCATTGAGATTTGTAAATAAAAAAGAAAGGAGAAGGTATTGAGATTTGAATTAGAAGTGTAGGTGGTGATGGATGCAGGAAAATAGCAACAGAAATGTGGAGGTGGGGCTGGGTGTGGCGGCTCACACTGTCATCCCAGCACACTGGGAGGCCAATGGAAGGACTGTTTGAGCTGAGGCATCCCAAACCAGCCTAAGGGAGAGCAAGACACTGTCTCTACTAGAAACAGAAAAACTATCCATATATCATGGCTCACACTGTAGTTCCATGTACTTAGAAGACTGAGGCAGCATTTTCACTTAGCCCAGGATTTGGAGGTTGCAGTGTGCTGTGATAACACCATGGCACTCTAGGTAGGGCAATAGAGTGAGACTCCATCTCAAAAAAAAAAAAAAAATCTGAAGGAACCTACCAATAAGCAGATAGTTACTTTATGCACATAAGATGACCTCTTTGCCTTAGCTAAAGATTACTAAAATTACATTAGTAATTCAATACCATATACTTTGGGAATGTTTCTATCTGTGTGAAAAGAGAATGGGTTTTTACACAAGTTTTTAAAAGCTAGCTGCATAATTATAATTTGTTCTGTTATTTAAAATTGTAGATTTATAGGACAGCGCCTCAGGCTCAAAGGAGTAGGGTGCTGGCCCCATAAGCCAGAAGCAATGGGTTCAAGCCCAGCCCCAGCCAAAAACTGCAATAAAAAAAAAAAAGAAAAAGAAAGATAGAAAGAAAATTGTAGACTTATAAAATATTTTGTAAACGTTCTGCAAGAAACTTTCACATATTAGGAAACAGGCGAAAAGAAAAAAAAAGGAAAGAAAGAAAGAGAGAGAGAGAGAGAAAGAGAAAGAAAGAAAGATAATGTAGTTTTATAAAATGCTTTGTAAATGTTCTGCAAGAAACTTTCACATATTAGAAAACAGGCCACATTTTTTGACTTTTCTTTAAAAAATAAATACAACATTTCACTCTGAAAATGTTACTGTGGTTTAAGTTGTGATCAACAGGCCTTTATTGTGTAGTTCTCATATGAATTATCAGGTACTGAAATGCCTTGGGGAATATAAGATTAATGGGACATGGACTTGTTCTCTAGGAGCTTAAAATTTGTTGAGTTAGGGTTAAGAATAGAAATATTTGTAGTGTGGACAGAATGTGATTATCTATCATAGGTATAAAATGAAATGCAAGTCATTTCAGTGTTCATTATGGTCAGTCCTAGCAACATAAAAGTAGGGAGTAAGAATTTCTCTATATCATAGAAATGAAGTCACTTAAAAAAAATTCTCTGTTAACTTATACCCATTAATTCTGTGGCTTTCTTCACCAGTAGAAATAATAAAAATCAACTCTCTTAACATACAAATCATAAGGGTGGAGGTATGTGACTCATTGCTGTTAGCACGTTAAGATGAGAGGATCCTTTTTGTTTACTTTTTTTTTTTTCAGAGATAGTGTCTTACTCTGTCACCTTTGGTAGAGTGCCATGGTGTCACAGCTCACAGCAACCTAAAGCTTTAGGGCTTAGGCTATTCTCTTGCCTCAGCCTCCCAAGTAGCAGGGACTACAGGCACCCACCAAAACATCTGGCTATTTTTTGTTGCAGTTTGGCTGGGGCCGGGTTCAAACCCACCACCCTGGGTATATGGGTACGGCGCCCTACTCACTAAGCCACAGTTGCTGCCCTAGATGCGATGATCTTAAGAGAAAAATGCTAGAGTTGAGAGTTGAGTCTGTTTTCCCATTTCCTAGTCTTCTGCCAACTTTCCTGGGTTACATCCTCTACTCCAAACTATCTAATCTTAGCCACCCCTGGCTCTGTTTTAAACACTTCTTTTTTGCATGTATTCAAATCAACCGTAATATTGTTTCTTTTTATTCTCAGTGGCATAGCTTCAGCAGAAGCTGATTATCAGTTCATAGAGCACGCCAGGGGACTGCCCATGTACGGGGTTCATCTGCATGAGGCCAAGGTACTGTCATTGTCATGGAAAGTAACTTCACTCCAGTGTGTTCACTGAAGTTTTCCCAGGGCTCTAGCTTTAGAATGGCCTAGTTTCATAAAAAAGAAGAGAGAGAGAAAGGAAGGAAGGGAAGAAGGGAGGGAAGGAGGGAGAGAGGGAGGTGAAGGAAGGGGGAGGGAGGGAGGAAAGAAGGAAATAACAAAAGGATGGCCTAGTTCACTATTGGGAAAAGACTGTTGGCCTTCCCTTGAGGATTTCTAATATTTATTCGGTTAATCATGGGGTTTTGTTAGTGGGAGGAATCATTTATTCTCCCCCTACTTCTTCTTTTCAGTAGTCTTTTTAATGAATACCTTTTCATGGGTAGTTATTCTAAGCACAACTTGGCAGCATTTTTTACCTCTTATCCTGGTTTATACTGAGTCTCAGCTTCTGCTAGAAGTGCTGTGTCTGCCCCCGCTCCCTCTTCCACATTTGTATTAGGAGAGGGAGCCGATCTTAGTAAACCTAACAGGGCTGAGGTGGCACAGTTCTGACTGCTTCCAAATGCTTCTGGGCTGTGAAGGAGCCCTAGTCTTGGGCTCGTTCCTATAGGTCTGTTTTGGATTTTGTGAAAGATCAAGTACACTGGCCCAGGCTCACATGATATAGGAACCTCAGTCTACTGTGAGAGGTAATAAGATCAGGGATTCAAAAATAATGGTGGAGCACTGGTCATGATCTTGAAGATACGATTTTGAATGCCATACTCCTGAAAAATAAAATCCTAAAGATCAAATTTCTGAAAAAATAATTACAAAAATTGAAAACATGTTTATTTGTATATTTAAAAGGAGTTTGAATTGAGAAACATAAAAACATGACAGAATACTTCATAGGCCATTTCATACAATAAACTAGGCGATAATATACCTATTTTTGTGAGCATAGATACACAGATATTCTAGTGACAGTCACTTTGATATAATAAGAGTTATGAACAGGTGAACCCTCTTCATCAAGAAATGAAAATGAAATCTGTAAATGCATACTATGGTTATTACTAGTGACAAATGTCACCTATTTCATGATTCTAGCTTAGGTAATTACATAGTGGGGAGAGTCAAGGAAGAGAATGGGAGCCCAGGTGAAAGATGGATTTGGTTTTGAGAAATGTGTCCACAGTCAGTGGAATGTACTGAGGGAACCCACAGTTGTGAGGTTTGAAAGGACTCTGTCAAAACCTACCTGCAGTTTAGCAGCCCAGGTTGCATGATTTAGGAAATCTCTAGGAAAGCTTCCACTGAAACAGATTTCCTTTCTATGACTCATGGGTCCCAAAAGACCTCCCAAGCACATTTCTCCTTCTCTAAACCCTACTACGCTTGCCACATGCAAATCTTGCATCTCGTGATCATTGAGAAGCCAGTTCTTAGATTACAATGTCACAAAGCGTCAAGATTTTGTTTTTAAATGTGATATCTTAGAAAGAAAGCTAAAAAGTTATAGGCCCTGTTATAATATCAGTGTTTGCTTTGTAGTTAAGAGCAGAAGACTAAAAAAGTCAAAGTAATCACCATTGTGTTTGTTAGCTATTTGATTTGTTAGATAATATTTGATGAGTAAGATGTTTGTGGCTTATTGAACAGACTCTCTATAGCAATTGAAAAGAAGTTTTCATGTACTTTATAGTTTTGTTCCTTTTTCTATTTGATCCTTTTTTATTGTCTTGAGTTCAGATTTATTTATTTATTGCTGTTAAAGGAGTTCTTTTTTTAGTCTGCCCTTTCTCAGCCAGGGCAATTTGTACAGTATATTTTTTTCCTCTTAACAATTGTTTTATTAAATCATAACAGTGTACATGAATACATTTTGGGATACAATGTGCTAATTTTGTATACAATTTGGAATGCTTACATCAAGCATATGTGAGGTTAACATAGCCTTCACCTCACTTACTTATTATGTTAAGACATTTTTACTCTACTTTTAATAGATTTGACATGTACCCTTGTAATATGCACCATAGATGAGGTCCCAGTGATTACCCTCCCTCCACCAGCCTCACCGTTCCCCACTCCCCTTCTTCATCCTGGGCTATAGTTGTGTTTTATCTTTTGTGTGAACGTGTGGGTAGTTATATATTGGCTTTGTAATAGTACTGAGTACATTGGATACTTTTTCTTTCTAGCAGAGTATATCATGAATGGAAGAAAAAATATACAATGTTAGAGGAGTTCTTACTGGTGCATTCATGTTAGGATAATTAGAAGAGTCTGGAATAAAAGGACTCTTAACACAGGTGCAAGCAAACCACAAAGCAGCACAAACCATCGACTGTGGTCCCCCGGGCTGTGTCAGCATCCCTTTTGACCTCCCCAGGTCTGAAGGGGGCAGAGCAGACTGCATACCTGAACCCAGAAGGCAGATGTGTGGAGATGGTTGTCTTGAGAGGAGCCAGTGTCAGAGGAACACAGGCAGCGTGATGCCACCATGCAGGGAGGGAATCTGAGTGTAAAATACTCTGACCTCCCCTCCATTTTTCTCCATAATCTCTTGTGAGAAATTTCCAAACCCATTTGGCAGCCAGCCATCAAGGGACCCGCTGTTATCCACATGGGGCAGCGTCCTGAGGTGGTGAGCAAGGCAGAGCAGGTGTTTCTTTTTAGACTTTCCTTTTCTGCCTTTGCTGCCTGGTGGCAGAACTCACATATGAGGGGTTAAGACATGCTTTTCCCCTTTTACTCCCTGGCACTTATCTTGAATTTCTATTCACACAAATGTTAATAATCCTAAAACCATGCTGTAGAGCAATACCAAAATCAACCAATTTACTTGAATCTGCATTGCCCTTATTTTTAAGTCAGATAAAATGGCTTTCTTGTCCTGTCCAAAGATTCCTTTGGACTGGAGATGTCTTGTGCAGTGTTTCCACTTGGGTTGCTTCCTCTCTTTTGGTGAGAACATGACACCGTGAGCAATCTTCCACCTTGCTCCCTGTGGACGTGGGCAGGGATGGTTTTGGCAAAGTTACTTGGGCACATGCACCTGATTCACTCCACCTTTTTATTCTATACCTAGAGAGAGTTGTGGCTGCAAGGACAGGGTGAGTAAAGGAATAGACTAGATTTTTAAAATCATGCTTCGGTTGATCTAATATAGTTTTGTTTGTATGAATTATTCAAGTATCACAGCACAGAAAGCAATTGGCATTAACTTCCTCAACCTGTCCTTGTATTTTCTAGACATGTAAATTCTATTGAATTTTTCTTAGTAAAGGTAGTCAAGATATTATGCTTTATGAAGTAACATGTAGACTGAAGATGGTGTTTGTTTCAGCATGTTTTTTCTGACAGCTTGTTTCCTATTATTGACTTTTAAGAATGTGGATACTTTTAGGTAGTATTCTTTAATTTTATATTTCTTTTTTTAGTTTGGGAATACAAAATGGGTAGACATGATATTTCTTTTTTCAGTTTGGGAATACTATAGAGGTAGACATGATTTACCCCTAATACGCTTTTGATCACTTCAGTCAAAGTTAAAAGTGTTCTGCATCCCAAAAAGGGGCATTATACCAGTTAAATGTGAATTCAAATAACCCATTTCCCCACCTCCTATCTACTGGGTTTCTATTGAGTTTTACTTCCAGATGTGCACCTAAGATTGGAATTCTATATGTCATGGATGAGATCCAGTTCTCCCCCAAAGACCATGGATATTTGTATACTTTATAGATTGTGCATCTTAGACCCTTAGCACTACTTGAAATGTGAGGAGGCAATTAGTCACTTTGGCTGTCGATTGATTTAGTTTTCTAAAAGCTCTTTAGGCTCTTTGTTATTCTCAATTATCATCTATTTTAAATGAAAGCTCTGGGGGAAAGAAAACTACGAAGAGCTTCAATAATAGTCTTTTAAAGTATGCCAGTCAAAGGAATGCTTGATGAGAAGTAAATGTCAGCACTCTGACTTATTGAAAAAGTTCTTGAAAGAATTCAGAGATTTCAGTGCAATTTTCTGTGGTGGATTTGTGCTTTGTGAACTACTGACATCATTTCAACAGCTTTATCTGAATTAAATAAAATTCACATAATTTATTTATCTGAATAAATAAATACTTCAGGGTGATTTATCTGAATTAAATTGGCCTCAAATAAGATGGTTGAGTGCATCTTAGGGTGGACCAACAGATCATTTCTAATGCCTTGAATAGCCTTCAGGAAAGCGTATTTTATTTTCTTTACCTTCAGGATAGTTGATACAGTTGTTTCCTTTCTTCCTTGTTATTGTTCAGAGCTGGAGAACATATGTCTTATCGCTTTTGAAGAATATTGTGTCCTAGGGCCAGGCGTGGTGTCTCATGCCTCTAACCTTAGCACTCTGGGAGGCTGAGGTGGGTGGATTGCCTGAGCTCATGGGTTCAAGGCCAGCCAGAGGAAGAGTAAGACCCTGTCTCTAAAAATGGCCAGGTCTCCTGGTGGACGCCTGTAGTCCCAGCTACTTGGGAAGCTGAGGCAAGATCATTGCTTGTGCCGAAGAGTTTGAGGTTGCTATAAACTATGACACCAGGGGACTCTGTCTCAAAACAAAAAATGAACAAACAGAAAGAATATTGAGTCCTATATTCACGTTGCAATAACTGTTTGGCAAATCAAAGCTGAGTTCTTAAGATAAATAGATTTCAGATGTGACTATGTCTTACAGTTTCTATTAATTTGTGTACTATTACTATAATTTAAATACAAAAGCATTAAGTTGCCATTCTTTCTTTGAGAGAGCTCTTTAGCTTCTTGATTATATAACTTTGACAGCTCTAATTATGGTTAATTCGGTTATTCTTTGCAGAACATCAAGCTGGGTGTGTCTGGCAATGGCGTGTTCATCTATAAAGAAGAGCTGACGTTCTGTCGCTTTGACTGGGGTAACATCGCAAAGGTCTCCTGTAAGGGCAGTGAGTTTTTACTGAGACTGAGGCTTGAAGAGGTAAGCAATCGTTCATCACCGTTGGCATATCTAATCGCTTGCGTTAGTTTGCTGCTTTACAGCCTAGAGCTAAATAAATTCTTTCCCACTAAAATTTTAAGAAAATGAACTATTCTGTATTCCATTATAAAAAAGACAGTCTTTTTGAAGATCAGCCTGCATATGCATATTTTTGCTACTAAAAAAACACACACAGAGACATGCACAGAAAAAGTCACAAATCTTAGCACACAGTAGGGAAGGAACAATAGGTTTTTGTTGTTAAATTAATTCAGTGGTGGAGATGAATAGGAATGCAATAAAAGGAGTTTAGTGGACACTGAAGTTGGTCGGTTGGTTGATGTTGAATAACTTCTACTTGATTTTCATGGAAAATGGTGTATCAATCTATGAAAAGTCCTTTTTGTATGAGTACATTAGATATACAATATTTACCTTTTTCAAGAAGAAAGACTTTTTATAGAGCCATCTAAATCCATGTTTCTCAGTAGCTTCTCATTGCCTTTTAAGGGAATATGCTGATAGATTTTGTGTATTTATTCCAGAAGAACAAATTTGATGGCACCATTACATTTCAAATGCCAAGTCCCCAGGCAGCCAAAAGGTTCTGGAAGGAGTGTGTGGAGCAACATACCTTTTTCAGGTAATTTTAGAAATGTAGTGTGGTATTGTCCTTGGTAGCCTCTACTGATTTAGAGACAGTAACAGGGATAGTATATTAGGTTCATCCACCCTGGTGTCCTTGGGTTCTCTAATCTACTCTGTGCCTTATCTCCTTTGTCTGCAGTCCCTTCCATGTCCATTTTTGTGGCCTAAAGCCCTGTCTTATACTCAGCCATTCAGGCCTGAGTCACTATGCAGCTGTCCAGAAGTCCACTTCCTGACTCAAACCACTTTCCTCCCACCACTACCACACTGCCCTGCACCTTCTACCTTTTTCTCTCTACTGTCACTCAGCTTAGCTGCCGTTTAGATGATCTGGTCAGCTCCTTCTTGGCTTAACTTCTTTCCAAAACTAGCCTGAGGCCTGTCATCTTGCCTCCTGGCTACATCGTTAGAACAGTCCTTTCTCATGCCGAGACCTGTCTTCACATTGACCTTCCCAGTCTGTTGGTCCTGGACGAGTCTTTGTGCTGACTGTACCCCTTCTGTACCTGTGCTACCAGTTCCACCTTAAGCAGCACAGTGATGGCAACACAGGCAAAGTATTCTTTGTAACAGAACCTAACACAATTCTGAGGATTAGTGCTATTCCAGATAAGTAATTCACAGCATAAGCCAGATCCTCAGTGGAACTGGACAGTCAAGCAGTCTTTTTACTTCCTTTGCCATTCCAGATGTCCACAGTCAGCTTGAGTTCCTGGTCCCCCCTGCCACACTCCTCTGATGCCGTCCATCGTGTGGGTCACTGTTGGTAGGAGCTGTGGGTCATGAGTGTTGTCAGTGTCGTGCACCATCTCTTTCTCCCCTTTTTCCCTCACCTAAGCATCATTCCTCCTCTCCAACTAGCTTTCATTCTTCCCCTCATCTCCTGTCACAAAGAGGAGATAGAGATTTCTATGCCTTGATCCCTCATTTCGTGCCTCATAAAGAATCCTGCTTTATACAATAAAATTTTTACGCTCCATTGCATGTATTTGGCTTCCTTGCCCAATAAAAATGTTCATGTCTTGATTTTTTACAAACAAACAAATTCCTTTGACTAACTATCCATCTTTAGCTATGTCCTATCTCCTTTCGTACTTCTCTTCAACGACACATGTTTACATGTAGTTTCCTTATCCTTCTTTTATCCATTTCTGCGGTTTTCTATCACTCCATTCTACCCAGCTTTGTGTCTAAATCATTTGTCTTTAAGGTCTTTGCTCTGGGCTTGGGGCTAAGGCTGTTCTACCACCCACTAGCTGTGTGACTGTGGTAAGTGGCTCAGCTTCTCTGACCTCAAATTTCATCATCCATCTTTGGTGATAACCATAATATCTTCCTGATAAGATTGTTCTGAAAATCAAATGAGGATAAAACATACAAAGCAGAATTATTTTTAGTGGTTCATAGAGATTATCTTCATTATAATTATCACCATTATTCTTAGTTTTATAACATAACACAGTTTGTTATTTTGAAAGTGAGTTATCAGCTGGCACAAATTACTCCTTTGTAAAATTAAAATAACCCATATTTTGGAGACTACTCATCCATATTTCTTTTGAAGGAGAAATGTAACTCATAACAACTTGTTGAATCCATTTGATTCAGTTACACTGATCTGATAATTCTTTGACAAGTTGATAATTTCTCCTGGTAGATATGACCAATTTCTGCTCAATTCCAGAGTAGCCTGTTTTCTATAAAGGTAGTAAATGACATTTATGGCACAAATGTAAGACAGATGACAGCAGCTTTTGCTGTGCAATAATGGTAATAATAGCAATAATTCTTTTAGAAAGGATTGACAAATGCTAACATACATTGAGCATTGCTTGTTGTGAGACACAGAATTGATTGGTTTCTATTACAATGATTCATTTATTTGTCAGCCCAGGCAAGGCAGCTGGTGCTTATAGGCATGTGCCTGCAGAAGAACACAGCAGCCAGGCACTGAGCAGAGACGGAGGCCCAGCCCTGTGACTCTAAAGCCCACACTTTCCACCACTGTGTTGTCCTCTTCTTACATTGTTCTAGCAAGAGTTTCTGAGATATGTTAGCATTATTCTCCTTCATTATTTTTGCTAATGTACCATGGACTCCAGTGTAAAAGTAAACCAATTTGATCCTGCAAGCCATTGAGATAATGGTTAACAACAGCCCTTTTAACATTTCAAACTTTGTATAGCATTGTATTACGTAACAAAGCTATGTAAAACAGTATAGATAACAAAGAAAAGGCAAATGTATTTTGTCTACAGAGCTCTGAATCAGATCAGTGGTTTTTGTTTTGTTTTAGATCAAAGGACAAAATGATTTTTTTTCCAGAAAATTATAGAGGCTTGCAGATTGAAGTCATTAAATAAACAAATCTTTCTGTTGATAGTAGTGGAATGAGAATATAATAAAGCTGCTTTTTGTGATTGGGTATGTAATGAAATTGTAAGGGCTGTACAAGGATTGTTTTAAGGTTTATATCAAACCTTTCCATATGGAGAGAATGAGGAACAGAAGAGCTATGAAACATGCCTTAAGGTAGTAAGTGGTGGATGTAGAATTCAAACCCAGGTAGTGTGGCTCCAAGTGTTTGTAAACATATCCAGGATGTTATACTGCTAAGTTTTATTAACAGCAGATAGGATCCTCTTTGTATTTTTCTTAATGCCTAAATTGTTCTTATTGTCATTTGAACTGGAGATTAACACGACAGTCTTGTAGCTTAACATTAAACTATCTCTTAAACTTGGCATTGTAGGGCCGGAGTAATCCCATGTGTGTTGGTGTCACTGGTGGCTTCATGGAGAGCTCTGTGGAAATACTTGTATTAGTTAAATGTATAATTAACTTTAGTAAGTAAGTGGATTTTTATTTAAATTGAAACCGAGTCTCTTTATGTTGCCCTCAGTGGAGTGCTGTGGCATCACAGCTCATAGCAACCTCAAACTCCTGGGCTTAGGTGATTTTCTTGCCTCATTCTCCCATGTAACTGGGACTACAGGTGCCTGCACAATGCCTGGCTATTTTTTTGTTGCAGTTGTCATTGTTGTTTAGCTGACCCCAGGCTGGGTTCGAACCTACCAACCTCAGCGCAGGTGGCCAGCACCATAACCACTGTGCTAAGGGAGCTGAGTCAGATAAGTGGATTTTTAAATATTCTTCTATACTCCATAAAAATTATTAATGATATTTGATTTATAATGGCAAGATTTAAAAAATTCAAATGGTCATGTACTTCTTATGTATGAATTCCTTTTTGATGCATCATTGATATGCACATCTTCCTCAAGGCCTTTAAACTTTTTATAAAGGTTAGTCATTTTTAGTTATTTTTATAATACCAAAGTGAAATGATAGATGTCTCTAGTGATTTTGATGTTACAAAGGGAGTCTTGTAACTAGTCTACATTTCTGCAGTTCCAGCATTCTCATGGGAGACTTTTGAACGCACGATTGGAAGCACTGACCATTGGCAAATTGCACTTCTCTGTAGCATCACCTTTGTTTCCTTTGAAAAGCAGGAAACACCTCTATTCCTCTCCATGAATAGATACAAGCCAGGAAAGCCAGAGTATATGGGTTCTTCTTTTATCAATTACTTCTGATATGCTGTTTGTCCAGGTGAATAGAGTTGATGGAGGATCCCTTCTTGTATTTATGACATTTAGACTCACCTGGAATTCCATAGCTTTCATTGCAGAAGATTTCTAAAAAATCCTACTGAAGGTCTAGTAATACTTGAAATGGTAAATAGCTCTTTAAGCAATCATTCTCTTTGGGCAAACAATAGGAAAATTTTGAAAGAGCTCTCCATATTCTTGTGTTACCAACTGAAGTCTTATTTAATGAATTGTACAAGAGTTCTGAGACTGTCTTTGTTTAGTAAGCTCTTGATCAGATAATGAAAACAAAATAATGTCCATTTTATTCCAAAAAGATTGTCTTATTTACTGAACATAAGCTTTTACAAAAGTCTGGATATTTTTGGCCTCAAGGAAATTTGAATTTTATTGTGAACCCAGGGTTTAAAAAGTAGAATTGTGCTAACAAGACAGGATCTTGCATCCTCCAGTTGCATCAGTTGCTTCTCTGCAGAGCAACTGTGTGCTGTGTTCTTGAAGAATCAGTGGATGGAGCCAATTCCCAAGTTAGGTTTTTTTTTCCCCAGAAGAAATAGACTTAAGTATTAAGGAACAGTAATTGTAATGGACTGCTACTTAGCATGTACAGCTGGCAGGAAGAATTCAAGTGGGTATATATGGAAATGATTTAATCTAATACAAATAAATAACCTTTGATAAACAGTGACAACCTCTGCTCCTTTGCTTAGGTTGAGAAAGACATCTCATTTGTGTATCCACGAATGTAAATTTACTCACATTATTCCTGTCGTAAAACTGTCTGTTTAGGAGGATTTGTAATGTTCTTTTCTCATGAGAAAGCTTAGGTGGCATTGTTTTTGAGATATTATCTAATTAAACTATGTAGTTTTAAAGTTTCTTTAAGCCCTCACATCTAACTTAGGTCCTTTCTTTCCCGTATAGACTGGAGCAGGCACCTAAAGCCAGATTTCTCGCCTGGTACAAATTTAAGTACAGTGGCCGGACCCTGGCACAGGTCTGCCAGGCAAACGCCTTTACTCGCAGGGAAACACCAACGGTTAAGCGTACTCCTCCCATGTATATCTATGCGCCTTTCATCGAAGGTAAATACATTTATGATACTTTTGGATTTCACTTACCTTTCTTGAAACTACTGAGGTTAGAATATAATGATCTAGTTAACAGTGTCACCAGAAACACTATAAAGGGATAGCCATTCCTTTCCTTGAGTAAAGAAAATGCTCATTACACATATTCACAAGGAAATAATTTTGTAGTGCTTTAAAAATGTCAGTCTAAAGATACATTCTCTTAGTTCAGATTGAACATCCCAAATCTGAAATCCAAAGTGCTCCAAGGTCTGAAACATTTTGAATGCCAACACGTGTTCAGAAGAAATGGTCACTGGAGCATTTTGGATTTCAGGTGTTTGAATTTGGGATGCTCTGCCAGGAAGTGTACATAATGCAGGTTTTCCAAATCTGAGAAAATCCAAAATCTGAAACATTCCTGGACCCACACTTTTGGATAAGGGATACTCAACTTTGTTCTTATTGAACAAAAATATTCCTTAAGAGTTCTTGCTTATGAGTTGTTAGACTTGATTATGGTGTGGTTTATTTGGTTCAATTTCTAGAACTTGGATTCAATGATAAATGAACTTGAATTAATAAATGAAATCCTAAGGGCTTTTAGCATATGCACCTTACTTCAAATTAACATAAAACACTTCTACCATTATCACATTTTTGAGTTAAAAAAACTCCTACTGAAGCTTATAAGACTTCCCGTAGTATGAAATGTTCATTGTTTCAAGAGAATAATTTTAAATACAGCATTTTTACAAAAAGAAAGGAAATCAATTTATTTGTTCTTCAACCCAAGGGGAGATATGTTTAAATGTGAATTTTTTTTCTATTGCAATTATAATCAGCTACATATTTGTAGTTTTATATGAGTTACACATGGAAATAAACTGATGTTACTTCATATGTGCATCTCATTACCTGGTCTGCTTTGGGGTTAATACGTTTTCTATAAAAGAGTTAAAAGTAGATTTAAATTAGAATGCCTTATGAAGGCCTTAATATTTATTTCTATGTAAGAGAAAGTGATTAGTATGGACAATATTCTACCTGAAGAAATAGTTTTCCTACATTTTTCATTGATTATTCCCATTTATATATGTATACTCATATGTACACATAATTTTGAAACATATACTTATATGTATATATGCACAGATATGTAATATCAATTTTGAAATTTTATTTTAATACTGTTCATTAGCAGAAATCTTTTTGATTATTTCTTGATATATTTTAGAATAAGTAACAACTTATATTTTAAATAATTAGGTAATGTAAACAAGATACTGCTAAGAAAGAAGACAGCTCTCTCATCAGTACACTATTGGCATCCATTGGTGTTGATCTATTTTTCCTAGAAAACACCTTGATGCAGGTGGACACATAGAGACAGATCTATCCTAGAATTTGTTTCTGGGCATTTTTGTATATAGTTATTAAATCTTGATTCTGGTGAAGGTCCCATGTAATATCATGAGGCCACATGAAAACTATACAAGGCCAGGTGCAGTGGCTCACACCTGTAATACTAGCACTCTGGTAGGCTGAGGTGGGTGGATTGGTTGAGCTTGAAGTTCAAGAATAGGCTGAGCAAGAAGAAGACATAATTGCCACTAAAAATGGAAAAAACTAGCCAGGCATGGTGGCACATGCCTATAGCCCCAGTTACTTGGGAGACTGAAGCAGCATGCTGGTTTGAGTCCCGGAGTTTGAGGTTGCTGTGAGCTATGATGCCACAGCACTCTACTCAGGGAGACAGAGCGAGACTCTGTCTCCAAAGAACAAAAAGGAAAAAACATAACTATATAAGAGAACCATGAACCATGCTTCAAACAGATGTCCATACTTGCAAATAGTAAGAACTGAAATTCAGTGACTTATACTCCCCCAACTAACAGGCACAACATAAAGGTATATGGCACTCCTTTCGGGTGTAGAACACAACTACAACAGGGACTTTACCTAACTAATGGAAACACTGTAACCTAATCATTTGTACTATAGTATTAATCTGAAAGAAAAAAAGAAAAAGAAAGTAAATTATGAATGTACTACCTATGTCAGAATATCTTTTACCTCATTACCTACTCTGAGCCTTTTTTAAGGAAATAAAAGTGCCATTCCATGTAAATATTTTACAAGCCTTACCCCTTGCCACAGAGAATTTATGCAAGTGCTGAATCAATGAAGTCACTGTTGTTTAATGCCCCATGAGAAATTATAGCTCTTTCTGGAACTCTGTTTTCAGCAGTTATTTGAAACTCTGAGGCTCTGTAACTCCTATGTGGTGAATTTTAGTGTTTAGGAGAACAATAACCCAATGGATTTTTTTTCTCTTTGTATAAACCATGCTCAGGGAAACCCACCATGTCGTATGGGCAGTTAGCAAAGAGGGTGACAGAAGGTTTGTATCTGAAAACAATAATTTTTATAAGGAAAAGCAATGTACAGCATAGTAATCCCTTATTTTTCCAGTTGTGCTTGGGACACTGTAATTTTTCTGATGAGCAAGTCATCAAAAGCATTATTGTTACTGTAAAAAATAGGAAGTCAAATTCAGGTGCCCTCTCCCATACGTTTGGCTCGGCGCCTGTAGCACAGTGGTTATGGCGTCAGCCACAGACGCCAGGGCTGGTGGATTCGAGCCCAGCCCTGGCCAGCTAAACAATGACATCTGCAGCAAAAAAATACCCGGCATTGTGGCGGTTGCCTATAGTCCCAGCTACTTGAGAGGCTGAGGCAAGAGAATGGTTTAAGTCTAAGACTTTAGGGCTTTAAGGTTATTATGAGCTGTGACACCGCAGCACTCTGCCCAGGGCATCATAGTGAGAATCTGTCTCCAAAAAAAAAGGAAGGCTTTGATGCCAACACATGACCAAACAATCAGTGAACTTTTGGTTTAGGGCTGTGTTCTTTTTTTTACCCCATGAAAAGCTAGGCAGTAGCCTGGAACTGAGCATTATTTTCTTCACTAGAATAATTTAAGTATATAAATAATCCTCCGACTGAAGTTTGGCAAGGTAAAATAAATCCTCTAGTAATTACATAGAAAGTAAAAATAAATGTACTATCTAAAGAACAAATATCAAAATAAAAATCAATGTAGATCAGCAATTTAAAATGGCAAATCCTCCAGGATTAGAAAATTGAACTAAAAAGAAGGCAAGTCATCCATTTAAGAGAACAAATCACCAAGCTGCATGGTGACCGGTGGGGTGTGCGAGGGAAATAATTTTCTGAAAGTAGAAAGTATGAGCAGGGGTGCTTCTTAGACTGGATCACAGAGGAAGGGAGGCCTACTGAGGAAGAAGCAAGTCCGTGAGACTTGAAGTGTGAGAAGGAGGCAGCCAGTGGAACGGCCGGAGTCTCTAAAGCATTGTAGGAAGCAGAGGTGGAAGGACTAAGGGAGTAAGTGAGGGAGAGCTGAGTGCTTAAAGGATGCAGAGTCAGCATTTTGTCAGCTTTTATTTTGACATTCCTACAAATTTTAATATGTTACATTTGAACCTGTATTAGGTCTTTTTTATTATTTCAGTATATTACAGGGGTACACATGTTTTAGTTACATAATTTGCTTTTATACATTTTAAGTCAAAGTTGTAAGTGTGCCCTTCACCCAGAATGTGTGCATTAGACCAGTTAGGTTGAATTTACTCAACGTCTTTTTCCCCTCCCTCCTACCTGATTTCTATTTAGTTCCAGATGTGCACATAACTATCGATCTACTAGTTGCAATTTAGTGTGAAGTATATGTGCTGTTTTTCCCAATCTTGTGATATACCACATGGAATGGCCTCCAGTTCTACCCAGGTTGTTATAAACATAGATGATCACCATTTTTTTAATGAATGATCACTACTCTATAGTATACATATATCATATTTTATTTATCCACTGATAAATTGATAGGCACTTGGGTTGTTTTGACATCTTTCCAGTTGTGGACTGTGGTGGTATAAACATTCATGTTGCAAGTGTCCTTTTGAAGAACTTGCAGCCTAATCTGACTGTTAGTGCTTGTTTATGGGCATGTCTCTGAGACTGCATAGAATGGGTCCTGACAATGTGTGGGAGAAAGGGGCTGGTGTTGAGTTGCCTTTGGGTTGCTCTTGGCAGTGACATGTGTGAGAAGGGCAGGAAAAGAGTCTGTTTGCAGGAGTACAAATAGATGCCCACCCTGGGCAGAAGGTCCTTGTTCTGGAGTCAAGCAAATCACCTAGAACCCTGTGGATTTCACAGTCTGGGCTGGAGAAATCTGTGTGTGGAAATAAACAGAACAAAACCTGAAGAATTGAAGAGCTCTGAGAAGGACAATTCCCAAGTTAGGTAGAGAAGCAGTATGGCACCTGCCATCCCCTTTTGAGTCTCTGGGGGCAGAAAGTGCTCTCTGTGGGTTGGGAGGCCCATGACCGGTCCATAAGCAGTTCCCAGCTCACTGGTGGCAGCAGCCTGTGTGCTCATGTGGGGAGAAAGTCTCTCCAGCAGGTACAGAGCCCATCAACTGCCAGAGATGTGGGGGAAAGAGAAGAAATTGCTCTCTCTACCCTTCTCACTGTACACTAGGATGTCTTCCTCCTTTGTGTTCTACTCTGAAACTTTGTTATGGAATCATCTATAGGTTCTGATGCTTTTCTATAGAAATTATACCCAATCTGTGATTGATTCTTTATTTTTCATCTAAAATACTTTCTCAGATGATCCAGCATTAGTGTATCTGGTCAGCCATCTTGTCTCTCTCTTTATGGCGGTGGTTCTCAACCTTCCTAAAGGCCACGTTGTTACAAATTGAACAAAGGGGTCATGACCACAAACGTTGAGAACTGCTGTGTATGGCATATTTTTTCATTATCCAAGATTCCTGAGTGTTTGTAATAGGTGCTTTGAAATCATAACCATAAGATAAGGAGTTAATCATGGCCGTACAAATAATTTCCAAAGGAAAATTATTAAAATATTATTAAAGTTAAAAAGAAAACCTCTGAAAATTTGTTAAGGGATGGTGAATTTTTGAAAGGTGAAGTGGAACTAGAAAAGGGCTAATGGTTCACATTCAGAAATGTATCCAAGGACCCTGTTGGGAATGATGGTAATAAGGGATGAAGAAGAGGCCTAGAAAATGTCCAGGTCCCTGGCCTAAGAAAATACTTCAGTGGAAAGATGAGAGTAGCTTCCCTATGGTGTCATCGAGTAGGAGAGATGAAGAGAGACCACACGAGAGCCAGGGATGCTAGGCGGGGGAGGTGGCTACATATTTGATTTACTGTCCATTGTATTGAGGCACGGAAGACAGAGATTTAAAAAAAGAAAACTGTTAAATATGAACATAGTTAAATTCCTCAAATTCACCTTGGTTTTCTTATCTTTTGAATGTTGTTCACATTAAAAATGGCCTTATGGAGTAATTTTTAATATTTATTGAAGGGAATCATTTTAATATATAACTATTTGTTGCACTAGATAGATTCAGAAGTGTATCCAGGCAAGATCAAAGGAACTCCAAAGAATTGTAATCTACAATTGTAATTCTGAAGTTTTGCCCAGATTGTGGTATTTCAGCTGATATTATAGACCCTCCCACTGTTCTGCTCCATGATAAGGGTATATCCTTTATAAATCTGTGATTCGAGATCCTTATGTAGTTCAGTTGGTTACAATGCAGAGTACTTTCAGACTTTGGTAAAAATCTAAAACTTAAGTTTCTTGTATACAGTCTCATTTTCAAAGAACTCAGTCAGTATTTCCATTCCTGTTAATTGTTTACATGCTGTCTGTTGATCTGTTTAATGGGGATTTCCATAAAATGTTAACATTTATATATTCTAAAGTAATTGAAAATTTCCCTTCCTTACTAGATGAAATCGGTCCTTTGGACAAGTGCTATGAAGGACGTTCCTGGAGAGATAACATCAAATGGCCCTGGCGTCGTGATCATTGCCATCGTATCACACAGGGCCAGCAGAAAGACACCAAGAGGACTAACGTCCTGCACTTTTTGAAAGGTACAGAACATTAGTACCATATGTGGTTTTAAGTGTTTGCCTAGACTCAAGGTTATCTGTGGCATTTTCTGTTTCAGAAATCAAATATTCAAAATTAGCCATGTATTTTCTCTAACTGATAAAATTTTCCAACTTTCAAATATGTGTAGGCTCTTGCTGGCTTTCACTGTGGTCTCTAAACTTTTTAGCAAGATATTTTCATGCAAATTGTATTAATTCCAGTAAGTAATTTACTGGACTTTTCAACTGTCTTCATAATCATCTGGCAAGATTCCTAAATTATGAAAGGTAAAATGATTCAAAATGTAGCTTTTTTTTGTTACAAGTACATTTTAAAGTGGACCCTATGACTTGGTGATTTTAATTATGTTGACTTCAATTTTCAACAAGAACAAAGATGTTCTTTATGAAAAATTTTAAACTATAACTGATCAAGTCATCCTTAAAGAAATGTAACTGTTTTGTGAAGAGTGAGTAGAAGAAGGTGTGTTGCCATTGGCTTTATTTTGTGCATACACCATAGTGAATGAACAAGTAACCTATAAAGTGTTTTTCAACTACGACTAAAATCACTGGAATATTGATTTGAAGAGTCTTGGATTTCTTCAGATCTCTTTCCCGTGTCTGCACAAATTAACTTTTATTTTTAAACATATCATGGGAAGTAAGCATACTCACAAAAAAAAAAAATGAAATCAGCCTGTGCATTTATAATGTTTTCTAAAACTAACTTTGAAAATTTCAAAGACATGCAACATGAATTTATAGTGAACCTGCCAGATAAAGTAGCTGCCAGTGCCTGAGGAATCTTATACCAGTAGCCCCTAGTATGCAGCATGGAGGAGGTCTCAAGGACCATGTGGGCCATGGCTCATGCCACAAGTACAAGTAATTCATATAGCCTGAGACATTAAATTGTTTGCATTTCATTGTAAAATAATGTTTGACTTTAATCTTGAAATATTATTTGTTTAAACATTAGATTTGAAACAATAGAAATTATGTCCAATAAGGTGGTATCCTTCAACTTCTGAGACACTGTCAGAAACATGTTTTTGTAATCATTCCAACAAGGCACCCAGTAGAGTAACTCCTTAGATCTGAAACAGAAGAGCACAGCGTATCATGAAGTATCTTTTGCACTTTGCCTACTTAATTTAAAGCACCTCCACCTTGTATTAGGTCATCTACCCCCTTCATATGAGAATTGAGTACATTGGATTCTTGCTTCCCCATTCTTGTGAGTCTTTACTAAGAAGAATGTGTTCCAACTCAATCCAGGTTAATACAAAAGGTTAATATAATAATTAATTAATACAAAAGAATACTATGGCTGCATAATATTCCATGGTATACATGTACCACAGCTTCTTAATCCATTCCTGTGTGTTTGGGCATTTAGGTTGTTTGCATATGTTGGTGATTGTAAATTGAGCTGCAGTGAACAGTCTAGTGCAAATGTCTTTATGATAAAAGGATGTTTTTTCTTTGGGGTAGATGCCTAGTAATGGGATTGCAGGATCAACTGGGAGGTCTAGTTTGAGTTCTTTGAGGATTCTCCATACTATTTTCCACAAAGGTTTTATTAGTTTGCAGTCACAACAGCAGTGTAAAAGTGTTTCCTTCTTTCAACATCCACACCAGCATCTGCAGCTTTGAGACTTTGTGATGTGGGCCCTTCTCACTGGGGTTAGGTGATGTCTCAGGGTGGTTTTGATTTATATTTCTCTGATGATCAGGGATGATGAGCATTTTTTTCAAATGTTAGGCATTTGTCATCATCAGAGAAGGTTCCATTCATATCTCTTGCCCAGCGGTAGATGGGATTGTTTATGTTGTGTTGATTAATATGAGTTCTCTGTAGATTCTAGTTATCAACCCTTTGTCAGATATATACATTACAAATATCTTTTCCTGTTCTGAAGTTGTCTTTTTGTTTTGTTGTTGAAATGACTGCTGAAGTCTTTGTGCATAAAATCATTCCCCAGTCCAACATCGTCAAGAGTTTTCCCCACAGTTCCTTCCAAGATTTTTATCATTTTGTGTCTTATATTTAAGTCTCTTTTCCATCTTGCATCAATTTTTGTAAGTGGTGAAAGTCGTGCATTGAGTTTCAGTCTTTTACATGTGTTTATCCAGTTGTGCCAGCACCATTTGTTGTAAAGAAAGTTTTTAAAGATCAAGATGTATTTCTTTCAATTTTTGTATATTGCTGGATTCCTACAATAATTCTAAAGGGAGTTTAATTTTAGCTTTTCCTTACAAATTTATGACTCATTAAAAAAATGAAATGTTTATCTGATAAAAGCAGATTCAAAGAACTAAAGTAACAGTCAGAGAATATATCCCTACACATTGTTCTCCCTGTAGGTTTTCAGGTCCTGGTAATATCAGGGGTTTATTTTCTATGACATCATCTAGGCTGGGGAAGTAGAAGCTGTGTTCAACAAATGCTGCACATTCACTGAGCATAGAAGCACAGATACCACCTTTCAAAGAACAGGAACAGGCAGGAGGACTGAAGGTCTCATGTAACTGCCAAATCCAATTTGATCAGTAGTTTTATCTATTTCCCCGCAGCATCCACCACTTTCCTTTTTATATTTGCTAACCTGTAAAAAGTGTTTGTGTTTTCTTCATTGATTTTTTTCCTTGCTTACAATCAAGCAAATGTACGTAGAGGAATGTAAAAGTGTCTCTCAAGAAATCTCTTAATTCTCTTTTTGCTTCTTTCCTAAGTGTATGGCCTCATATATGCCACCTCTATAACCAACCTCTGATTTTCATACAGAAAGCTTTGGTATTTGGTGAAGCATGACTTGATCAACCAATGATACCCTTGGTGTTCATAAAAGTGACCATTTCATATGGTACTTGGACTCTTAAGTTTTGTCCCAAAGTGAATTTATCAGCCTCCAGCAGTAGTATGGCAGGGGCTACATGTGTTCTTAGGTATGGAGGCCATCTCTTTGGGCCCTTGGCAAGTTGCTTAGAGAGATAAGCAACTGGTCTTGCCAAGGATAATACATTTGGGTTGAGCACTTCCTCAGCTGTTCTATTTCTCTCTAATATGCATAGTTCAAAAGGGCTTGGCCAGGTCAGGGAGGCCTGACACCAGGGCTGTTCATAGTTTTTCCTTTAGCAGCTTAAAGGCTTTTGGTTGGCTGATTTTTACTCAATTGACCCTTTCTCTCCTCCCTTACTAATTTCATATAATGGTTGGCCAGTTTGTATGTTTCACTTAGTCTTTCACAGAAATTCTCAGGGCTTTCATCTGGCTTCTGCCTGACCTCAGCCACCTTGGATATGTTTGCGGCTCTCTGGCTTTGTTATACTGACAAGGCCATAGTCAAAGTTGCGTTCAGTATAAGAGAACGAAACCATTTAGCAGTGAAGTATAAATATCAGCAAGTTCTGGATTTCAAGGCTAATATTCACCTGGAAATTCACAGTGAGAACATTAGTATTCTTATCTACAGACTTAGCACAGTTTTTAAGATAATACCTAGGTTTAAGAGTTCCTATGGAACTGATCCAAAGTTCTGGACAATTCAAGTGAATATTCTTGCACATCAGTTGAATATTGGGCCTTTTATGAGGCCATGTTACATTCACATCATTTACTGGGAAATTCTCATTCAAGTTCCAGTTTTTTTTTCTCAATGTTTCTATATAGACAAAACAGATAACGTTTAATAATACACAATTGTTTTCAGTGTGACCAACAGGTGACCTCTGTTGACACTTAAGTCTTCAGAGTAAATATAATTACTGTATATAGCTTTTTATTCTTTGGCCCGTCTCTTAGTCCCAATTGAACAGATCAGTTTAGTAAAACAGCTATGTCTCATTTTATGAGCTGGCATTACAGACAAGGCTGGAATCTAATACAGGTGGGCTACAGTTTCTTTTTTTTCTTTGAACTACTTTTCTCTTTCTAATTTCTCACCTTACTAAAAACAAATGATAGCAGAACTAATTCAATTGCAAAAATAAGCTGTGCTTTCAGTATACTGGGTGTGATCATTTACATAAAGTGCATCAAAATAATTGTTAGTTACCTAGGCCTTTCTTCCCTTTAAAATTGCCTTTGCTGAAACTTTTTATAAGGAATCTCAGGTTAGAGTTGAAAGCTTTCCATGAGCCCAGATTTCATATGTGTAATTAGATACCTACATGCATTGGATAAATTCTTTGTCTTTTGAGATGCCCAAGCAAATTTTGGTTCCCAGACGTGTCAAAAAGTGACATTCTTTATTTAATACAGACCAGGAAATGTTATTGATGGGTATCTGTCCAGTTTTTTCAATGAACTTATTTTTTATTGGCCTTATAAAGTCAACTTTAATTCCTTAAGGCAGTCTGGACACCTCTGAAAATGCTATTCCAGTCAAAGCCTTGGTAAAATAGCAGTGTTTTTATAATATCCTATAGAACCAAATATATTCTTATTGAACTTATGCAAATAATTGTATTGTCAGAAATTAGGAATACTTACAGATGGCTTTCAAATTCAAGAGAAATCAAGGAGAGAGGAAAAACAAATGTTTCACATTCTGCCTATAAGTATATACATTCCTGAAGCTCAAAAGACAGAAAATGGTTTTCTTGACTTCTGGAAAACAGAACACAGAAAGAATCAGCAATGTTTAAAACAAAAAAACATAACAAACCAGCTGAGTTCCATGTAACTGATTTTTGTTCCATTTGAAGTTAGGTTAAGAACACTTACAGACAGGTTAGTTTTCTAATTAAAGTCTTAGAAGTTTGCCTTTAGCCCGATGCTATTTAATTATCAAAGACACCAAAATTTTGAATTGGAGAGAATTCCTCATTCTTTTTTAATAATTTCTCTTGAAGGATAAACTTTAAACTCAGTCAGTTACAAAACATACTTTTTGTGATGAATTAAAATTATTAATGATAATATATATTAAGACAGACTAATTTTTCATATATTGGAATATACATATAAATATAATCTATATAAAATTATTTCATATTTAACAATATTTTCTATACATTTTTGGTATATTGAGTAAGTTTAATATGTCTTTCTCAGATTTTCAATGGTCTTGATATTTCAAAAAGAACAAATTTAAACTTTTTATTTTGGAAGGTTTGTCAAATATTACAGGCTGAAAACATTTCTTTAACAAGATGACAAGTCAAAAGATTTTAAGGGCAGTACTGGATAGTCATCTGGATTATATGTAAATTCTTTCAATAATAATTTTATGAACTGTATTCAATCCAGCACAGACAATTGAAAACATTCTAAATGTTCTAAATTTTCCTGCCTATTACTTTCTTAAATAATCACTCTGTTTCAGGAGAAAATTTACCACATAAGATCCTTTTCTTACACAATGCTATTTTCCTTTCTGCCTATTTGTTTTTTACTCTCAAAAAAACTACTTAATAGAAAACAAGATCACAGTTTACTATGAAGTTAATTATTTACTTGGCGAAACTAATAATTAGAAAATTTAGAAGGCAAGAATCTTATTCTTTGACAAAGACTTAGTTTCCCAAATAATTTAAATAATCAAATTATTATGTTTTACAAAAGAGAGACATTTTGTGGAATATAATATTGATACAGGATTTTTCCACTCAGAGCTAGACAGGGACACCCCATTTTTTAGGCTCAGATGAGCTCAGAAATCACATTCCCATTTCTAGGCACAAACAGGTTGCACCCTGCAGACTACACCCTCTGAACTAAGCAAATCCAGGATTAAAGCAGCCTGAACAAAGAGTAAATATCCTAATCCCCTCCCTATGACAAAAACCTAATAACCTTGCCCCAGTGAAGGGACTGCATTCATTCATTTATTAAAACACTCAATCAGCTTTAAAGGCGTCTTCCCATCTAACAAGCCTGGTCAAAATTTCTCTTAGTGTCAATAGTAATCCTAGAAAAAGGACCCATTCAGGAGACCTCTGACTCTTCCCTATAACCAGAAACTCTGGCATTTTTCACTCTGTCTGCCTGCACCTCCGTCCAACAAAATCACAATTTATCATTCATCTGTGTCCCGTAGGCTCAACTCTTAGACCATGACACTAAGTATTCACTTAAGAAAGAAACTCCAGCAACAATACCATAACATAAGTATTCTTTCTGATGTCTTTTCATTGTCCCCTTAAGTCAAACACGGCCACATAGTAAATATGGCCATCAAGGACAGGATCTGCATCCAAAACAGAAAGCAGAAAACCTGGAACATCCAGTTTCTTTCAGAATAGCCAGTGGGAAAAGTTGGAGCAGGGAAGAAAAAAGTCATGTGGGCTAATCTGCGCCCTGCAGTTGCTGGCCTAAGTAGGGGAATGAGCTCACCCAATTCAGAGATTTAAAATCAAGAACACAAGCTCATGGTCAAATCCAGCAAACTTAGAAATATTATAGAGGTAGCAGTTCTATAAACTTTGAACATTTTAACTTTAGTAACAGGTTTAAAACAAATTCTATCTTAAATAATGCAACAATCACCTGAACATCAGGGCATGTAAGTTATTCTTGTTTAAAGTTCTCAGTCTTCCCGGAGACATGTTGCAGTAGTCTCTCCACAAGCCCTTTTCCAAAATCTTTCAGCACAGTTCTTAACAGGGCAGCCTTTCTCCACATGCTTCTCATCCCTTTCCCTCAGACAAACTGCAAACACTTTATATACAGGGATACAGACAGCAGCCAGCACACAGTTATTTTCCCTATGGAAAGGGGAAGGGGGCATGAACTCCTCCTGCCTATTATTACCCATCTCAGTTAGTTTCCAAGCATTCACATGCACACAATTCCAACACATTTCTTAACCTTGGTACCCTCGATTTCTTACACAAACTGTCACTTAGCCACAGAAGGTAAACCAACACTCTCCTAGGATTTGTGAGGGGAAATGGGGAAATCTACATTTCGTGTCCAGTCTCAATCCCACCACACACACACACTCTCCTACACCTCTCACCAGTTCTGCCAGCAATCTTACATCCAGGGGTTGATCAGACACCTAATTCCATTAAAATAGTGGGGACCCTGCATCGATTTTACTTTGTCTTAGATATTTCCCAGGGCAGATGCCAGTTTCCTCCGGCCAGTTGGTAGCTACAAGGTGCATCTGAGCCTATTCTCTCCTTGAGTGGTCTCGCTTTGTTGTACCCACTGCACATACACAAAGCCAGGGAAGGGGATTGTGGACTAAAATCAATTACTGATCAATGTATGGGAACTGGTCTAGATGACCTGGCTTCCCAGTGACCACTTGATGGACCACAGTCATGAGAGTTGGGTCAAGGGAGCCATTAGAAGGCCACCCTACATTGAATCTGGGCCATTGAACTTCACAGAGGACTCAGAGATGGTTCTTAGAATAGTGGACTCCATAATCATCAGAGAAACCAGCACTGAGTTCTTTAACATGCACTGGAGGGGTGTCAGGTGTTCACTTTATTGAGTTCCCACAATTGTGAACCCAATCAAAAAGAATAGAAATCAGAACAGACACTAAGAATAGCACACTGATGACAATAATGACAAACAAACTCATGAACAAAGAACAAATCAAATGTGCCTCTGAGGCTGAGTCTCCCCACTGGCATCCTGCTGTTTTCAGGAACCTGGGACAGGTCTCTCTAGCATGAGCCAACTCTCAGGAGCTCCTGTCTCTCCCTCATGGGTCTCTCCTGGGTAGTATTCAGGAGTCCCTGTGCCTCCTTCTTGGGTGCCTATCATTCTTCCTGTGCACTAACGTGCACAGGAAGGGGCACTTAGCAGCATCCCCACAGCACTGGAGTCTCTGTGACTATTCGGTGGCCTGTTCTTGGTAATGTAATGTTACTTCCTGAACATAAATAAACTACACTTAGAATAAGAACACTTACCTCTTGAGAGAGTTTCAGACCCAGGATTTTGGTGGAATCCATCTGAGTTTCTTCAGAGCCCTCAAGAGGATTTCAGGAAATTACAGGGCCTGGAATATCTAGGGATGTGCCTCACCTTAATTTCTGCCATCTCCAGGGGGCGTCACATGTATTCGGACACTCCAGCTAGCGAGATCTCACTGGGGCCTCCAAATGCTGTACCCAATGCAAGTGGAATTGTAGAGAAAAAGCCAACACACTGTTTCAATTGAGTATTAGGTCCTTTATCAGCTGGATGACCAAGAAAGGTTCACATCTGAAAATTCTCTGCACCTGCATGACAAAAGAAGAGAGTTTTTATACCTTTCTTTCAGTTGGGGTGGGGAAGAAAAGCAAGCCTTTGCCAGGTTAGATTTACAGGGTTGGGTGTTGGTTAGTTACCAGGGTAACTGAGGATAGGAATGCCCTTTTACAATGATCTGCTGTAACTTTGGACTAATCCCCTGTCTCAGCAGGATATGTTTATTTAATAGCCCATTTCTGCAAGGCCTATGTGCTCATGGGGGTGCTGAAGAGGATGGGGAAGAGAATGCAAATCAGGGTCTGTTTGCCTTTTCATTCCCTACTTTCTCCCTCCACCTTAACGCTTCCTCATGGGGCAGGGATATGTCTGCCCAATCTGACTATGAGTCCCCAAAGTCCACATTCTTTTCCCCATGGTGGCCCAGTGGCAGTATCATAGATCCCATCACTCCTGTACACATAAATGCATCCATCCTTCCCAAAGGTTATAAGCTGGAGACACTCACACATTTAATTTTACTTTTCCGTCCCCAAAACTATTAAAGAAAAAAAAAGTAATGAATGGCCCAAATTAACTTAAAAAAAAATCACATAACCAAATGGATGTCCATTTTCTCCTGAGAAATGAAAAGGTCTGGCAAGAACTTTCGGGAAACAGCCACCTCAGTGCCAGGTCCTAGTGATAAGTGCTGCCTGGCATCCAAGAGGCATCTCTGCTGGTCTTCAGCAGCCAGGCATCTGTGGTGTTAAGTGTTTCCAATCTCTGCTTTGTAGCACCCTTGTCTAAATACCAATGTCAGGAGGACTGGGTGATGTTTTGTGTGCTTTTTCTCTCAGCAGAGGAGTTGCCTGCCCGTACACACCCAGTTAAATAAACTAGTGAGTGATCTCTACTGGTTCAGTCATTTCCTGTTTTGCATTGTGTCACTTAAAATGAACACACCAACCCTTAATTGTAGTTTGTTTCATCATACAATTTTAAAATGGGAGGGGAGCCAATATTGTAACTTGGCTTTTGCCAAAGTTGTGCTGTGCACTGCCTCCTCCAAAATGACATGTGAGGTAGGAGCAGACCTATGAAACCACCAACACGAAATGCTTTAAGTAAATAAATATCCAGTCCACTGAAAGCTGATACCCAAGGTTATTTGCAGATAATTTACTACCTGTGAACATCTTTCATGAAAACATTAATGTATTTCTTGGAGCCCATATGGGTTGTACTCATCTCACCAAAAACAGTATCACAAGAGCAGTCACATTTACCAACATTCAGGGCCATTGTATTGTTTTTACGTCAGTCTAGAATGTGTGAGAGGGAATGGCACATCTCTCCTTTCATAAAGAAATGAGACACTTTGGTCCATACCCGCAGTCTATATACATATAGATGGGCATGTTGGAGAAATTTAAAATAGCTACTCTTTATCATGCCCAATTCTACAAATCAGTACTGTGAACAACAGACAATTACAAAATAAAAGGGGATGATGGGGAAGCATAAACTTTTCAATGTGCAGTCGTCATGGAGCACTACAAATGTTAAATTTTGGGATAAATGTCCCAGATGCTAAGTCTGTCTTTTTTGGCATGTGTATTTGAAGTGGGGGACAGTAGAGGTGACCTCCTATTACAGAAAGAGGCTGCTAAACTCTGCCTGTCCAGCCAGTCAGCCATCTGGATTAGTTTGCTTTTCTAAGATACTGGGGATTTTGTTCAGGAGGCATCTAGTCTACACAAATTGATCTCCCCTACCTGCCCCCTAAACTCCTCTGCAAACATGTTCTTCTACCTTTTTTAACTCAGACTGTTATAAGCAGCCTCACTGACCCCCACCCCCAGGTCATAAAACTCCTAGTAGCCAGCAAGTATATTCAGTCAAGCTATGGAAATCCTTCAAAATGATTTACTAAAATGAAAAGGAAAGAAGATACAACATTGCCAAAAGGGGGAAAAAATCATTCATGGGTGAGAGATTATTTTTAATCAGATGCTATCTGTTTGTTTTAAGAATGGAATGAGAGATTGTGTGTCATTCAGCCCTCACACCACCCTAAAGGTAAGTCCCATTATGATCCTCCCCTTTTTCAGGTGCAAAAACTGAGGAGGAAAGACAGTGAATAATGTGCCCATGTGAAGCAGGAACTGGGGCAGCTGTTGTTTGAAACCAGGCATTGTGGCTCCAGATGCTGCCTCTCTGAACTACCAAAGAAGTCCATGATCCCGCTTTACATGTGAAACCTAAAGGCCGAGATTTAGTTCCAAGGGATCAAACAGAAAAGTGTACATGATCATTAATAAACAACCAAAAGACAATTTACTTTGCAAATTCAAATATTTCTTTTCTGAATCTCAAAATAGACACAACGCTAAACACAGAGAGAGATTAGACATGAAAGAGATCTAAATGAGCCTCCATTACCAACTTCATTGTGAGTGTTGATCATCTGGGACCATCTGTTGATCATCTGGGACAGGCCCTCTGCTTTGCAGGGAGAATCTTTTCTCCCCAAATGTAGTCCTCTAGCACACTAGTCCAATCTTTCTGCTATTTGTTTCCACCCACTGAATATGTAGCAAACATCCTGCACCCAGTTTGTGGTTGGTAAATAAATCCCTGTAGTTGGATTTGTGAAGAGTTCTCAAGGATGTCCATTATGGTTTTATAAATTTTAACTTATTTTCCAGACTTCCTTAACCTGAAGTCAATTAAGACACTGTTTACACACACGGTTTGGCTAAAATTGGGGATGGGCAAATGTTTCAGGAAGGACAGATGGAGCCTCATTTGCTTTCAAACAACCAGTAGTTTATTTTATTTTTTAAATACATGCGAAACAAAAAGCCACACTGAAATTTTCACTTTCTAGTATCTAGAAATAAAACCCAATTCTGTTCCTTGAAGCCCTGAATAAAAAAGCATGTCAGCCTTTCTTTTTTGTTTTCTATGTCTTTTTCCTTTCACCATCACTATTAGCACCCTGCTGTCTCACTTGCTAAGAGCTTTTGCACACACTCTTCTGCATGATGCACAGGGATGCAGCCTCAGGAAGTCTGATCTTGGTCATTAATGGTCACTCCAAACACACAAGTGTATCCATGTACCTGACCAAGGCCCAGGCTGTCCTTCTTTTATTTCCTATCTGACAGCCATATTGTTGCAGCATTGACCACAACCATTCAGAAATCTTACCCAAATGGTTAAACTCTCTAAACTCCTCCCCCTCACCCCTATCAAAGAAGTTTAGAAAACTGGAATGGGTAAAGAGCAATGAGCATCCCTCCAAAAAAACAAAAAAAAAAAGGCTTTTTTTGGCTGGGTAAGGTCTATCATATCTCCTCTCTCTGCAAACACAGACAAGTTTTCAGCATACTATGCATAATGGATAAACATCTCAAAACAACAGGTTAATGTCATGTCCAGCATTAGCTTGAAGCCCCAAATTACTTCAAACAGATTCAAATGATTGAACTGGCTAGGCTGCCACCATTGTGGATTCCCAGGAGCAAGGAGAGCACCTGGTTCTCATCTTGGGAGACAGCTCCAATTCCAGCACTTAACAGCTGCATGCTCTTGAGCAAGCTCCTAATGCTAAGACTTCAGTTTTCTCATCTGTCAAAGGTACTAATGCTTGCATATTTCTCAGAAACAGAGGCCAGGTCCAACAGACCAACACCGTTATCTGTGGCTATGGCCATGATATTGGCTGCTAATTCAGCATTCAAGGACAAACACCTCCTCATGGTGGATGAGGACGGCAAAACACCCATTTGATGCCCTGTCCTGTACATGGCAAAAGGCTCCTGGCATAGCGAGAGCTGAAATTCATCAAAGTGTGGATTTCACTGGCTTCTCACAACCTTTATGTGGGAATGTGGCAATGTGTAATTTATTTCAATTAAATTTTGTTTCACATACTCTTTTGCAAGTCAGGAATATGTGTAAGATTTTTCAAAAATGGGACAAAATGAAGAATGAAAAGAAGTTGCAGGGTCTGATCATTGCATTATTAGCAGCCCAGTGTTCGCATGGCCTGGGTGGAAGCCTGTCTTTTTTAATACTCAGCTCTGTGAAGTCCTCCTTTCCCACAGAATCACAGACTCACAATTTCCTGGCTGAAGGGCCTATTTTTCTGCTTTAAGTGAAATCTCTCAATTCTCAAAAGTCAGTGGGAAGGACTGACTTGCCCTCCTGAGATGGGAAGGATCAGATAGATTACTCCAAATAAGTTTCACTAATCAAAAGACATGATGTAATGTAATTAGTATTTTACAAATAAGGGAGAAAAGATGGAATTAAAAGCCACCTGTCTCTGCAACTCTCAGTACATCTTATAATCACTCGATACATCCTTCTAAACTGGGGAAACACACCTTTGCCTCCAGTCCTCAGTTCATGGTGGGATCATGGGCAACCCCAAAACTTGGGAGTGTTCTAAGAGTTCCAATTATTATTTGATCCCCTGACTGCCCAGGTTAGGAGCAGGTGAGACCCATGGCTTGGGGATTTGAAGATGTGGCTTCTCTGCATTGGGTGGTCCTCAAGCTCCTTCCTCCTGGTTTTCTCAGCAGGCCACAAAAGGCCACACAGGCTCTTTTGTCTTCCCTCCACTCTACTTTTCTGGGACTGCCCTGCCTTTTTCCATTTTCTTTTCATGGTCAATTATGAATAAATCACTTACAGAAGACACAGTGGAGTGACCCCATCTTCAGGAAAGCCTCCTCTAGGACACAGTTAATGACTCAGAGTCCATATTGGCTTGGCTGACACCACTGTGGATTCCCAGGGTGCTATTCTATTTCACACAGTGGAAATGCCGTTGGGGGTGGGTACCAAGCGACTATAGGATGGAAAGGGACCTTGAAGACTTAGCCACTTCTGCTCCTGAGTAATTAGGAGCCATCAAATGAGAAAAGTTTGCAGGAGTCTCCAGCCTCCTAAACCAGACAACAGGCTGGCTTTTCGGAATCCTAATGATGACAATAGGAGATAGACGCTCAAGGAAACTATTTAACACCACCAGCATCTACCAGGCAGAGTGTTGCCCTAAAACTTGCAAGGAAGAGGCCTTCAGATCTATGGAATAGATTAGAGAATCTAAAGAGGAACCCAGCCACATACAGCCATATGATCTTGATAAGCCTAAAAAAAGGACCCACTAGGCAAAATAATTCTTGTTTAACCAATGATGCTGGGAGAACGTGTCAGCCACATGTGAAAGACTGAAACTGGACCAGCACCTCTCACCACTGAAAAAGATTTATTCTCGCTGGATAAAAGATTTAAATTTAAGACATAAAACAATAGAAATTCTAGAAGAGAGTTTGAGGAAAAGACACTTCAAGATATTGGCCTTGGGAAAAACTATATGAGGAATATACCCATGGCAAATCTAGCAACACTACAAATAAATAAATGGGATTTGATCACGCTAAAAGTTTCTGTGTAGCTAAGGGTACCACAAACAAAGCAAACAGATAGCCTTAGGAATGGAAGGAAATTTCTCCTGTGATGAATCTGACAAAATCCTGATAACTATAATTTATAGAGAACTCAAATTAAACACCACAAAAAAGAGCAAACAACCCCACTTCTATGTGGTCAAGAGACTTGAACAAAAACTTCTCTAAAGAAGACAGATGAATAGCCAACAAACACATGAAGAAATGCTCATCGTCTTTAATCATAAGAGAAATGCAAATCAAAACCACTCAGGTGAGATATTACCTAACTCCAGTAAAATTAGCCTACATCACAAACTCCCAAAACTGCAGATGCTGGTGTGGATGTGGAGAAAAGGAAACACTTTTATAGTGCTGGTGGGATTGCAAACTAATATAAACTCTATGGAGGTTCACATTGATCTCACAATCCCCTTATTAGGCATCTATGAAATCATTTTACCACAAAGACATTTTCACCAGAGTGTTTACTGAAACTCAATTCATAATTGCCAAGTCATGGAAGCAACCCACACACTCATCAACCCATGAACAGATTAACAAATTGTGGTATATGCATACCATAGAATACTATTCAGCCATAAAAAGATAGAGACTTAACATCTTTTATGTTTACCTGGATGGAGATACATTCTTCTTAGTAAAGTATCTCAAAAAAATAAGTCCTATGTACTCAGTACCAATATGAAACCAATATATAAACAATTACATCCTTGTATAAATGACAAAAGAAAAATATAGTTTAGAAAGGGGGAGAGGTGAGGAAGGAAATGGGAGGGGGATGTGGGAAGGGCAGTTGATGGGAGGAGAGAAGGTATTTGGTGGATCCCACCTAATGTGCACAATGATAGAGTGTTTAGCAAGCCCCCTTGGTGAGAGGTTCCTCTACATCTTGAACTTTAGTTTGGAAGTGAGAACAATATAACCTAAAAATTTGTGCCCTCATATTAATTTGAAATAAAAAAATTATTAAAAGAAAGAAAAGAATAGCGGGCTAGAGACACCAAAGAGGTACTCTTTGCACTTTATGTTAACAGCTGTTAGGCTGTGCTTTCTGCTGGGGACACCTGCATCTCCACAGCTCACATGCTCCCTCAAGGATGTCCTCTCTGAGTCCTCAGCACATCCGGCTCCACATCCCTTGCTGGCTCCACCCCGAGCTCAGTGCTGCCTCTTGGCTACTTGTTACTCAAGCTTCTCAGCACCTGGCAGGGACCTAGCACACAGATGTGCCTAAAGCTTGGTGAATCAGGACCTTTCTGGGTTCCTTTTCTTCAGAAAAACCAAGTAATGACCCTCCTGGGCACTCACTTCCTTAAAGTAGATGTTGCCTGTCCATAAAGGATACAGGCCTATTTGTCCCAGATCTACTAAGGTTGCCTTGGGATTTGCACTGCTGGGATGGGGTGGAGAGCCCCCCCAGCAGGCTAGGGATCTGTAAGGATTGTAGAAAGACATTTGTCAAATGGGCCTATTGAGCGACAGCTGAGTCTACAGGTGGGTCTCCGCCTTCTCCCCTCTTGCTCCTGGCATAACAGAGCAGAGCCAGGATGGTCACCTGAGCCTTCAGACCTGCCAGTGTCTCCTTTACTCCACCTGACAGCATCCACCCCTGCCTTGTCCCATGTTCCCTGGCTTTCCCTGCCTCCCCTTAGTCTGAGTCTTTCCCAGTGGGTGAAGAAAGACCAGATGTTCAGGTGGCAGGAAGCCCACCCAGCTGAGCATATAGCATGTAACTCCGATTCCTGACCTGGTCTGGGTGGAACTGGGCACCTAGAGCCAGACCCTTTTTGTCAGAAGGCCAGCAGCTCTGGCTGACCATGGCTCGTCAGCCAAACAGCTTGAGGGCCCAAAGCCTTTTGAAATTTCTCAAGAAGCCAGAAACATTTTTATGTGAAATCCCTGGAGTTCTAAACATCAACCAGCAATTCCAGGCTTTCAGAGGCTCTGGGTGAGTCAAGCCAATCAAATCTGCAGATTGTTAGCAGTGGACATACACCTGCCCTTGGCTTTCCTGCTGAGATTGCCTTCAACAGCCACTTCACAAGCCCGGGCCTACCGGCACCACCTTGGCAAGCGCTCAGCCTCCCCCATTCAGGGCGGAACTGTTCTTGCAGAAGCAACACTCATTCTGGGCACAAACACCTTGGGCCTCCAGCCCAAGGCTTTCCTGGTCTCCCTCCCTAGTTCCCTGGTCCCTGCAGCAGCCAATAAAGACACTTCTGCCTGCTCTCTTTCTCTTCATCACCCTGGGCCTCACTCAGTAATCTAGCTGTGGCTGTGAAATCATTCTTTTTTCAGAGACATTTATGGAGCAGTGGTTAAGGAGAAGAGCTATTGATAACCCACCCCGTGGATGTATTAATTTTCAAAAATAAAAAAATAAGGCCAATGAATGAATAAAGAAAATTCTGAGCTTTTATTGAATGGCCATCTTGCAGTGGGATTTGAGGCCTGGACCGTCACTCCACCCTTTCTTCTGTATGGAAGAATAAATCATGTGTTCTTCCACCGGCTCTATGCTTAAGAAGGTACAGCCACTCTACAACTATATCCTGGGACTTGTTAAATATTTGACATGCATTTCTCTTTATTTTTGAATAAATATTTAACTGACAGGTCGCCAGAGAACAAAAATCAGAAGTAAACCCCAAAGCAGTAAGGGTCTAAGGGTTTGAAGGAGCCCAGGGGGCTAACAAGGAGCTCTGAGGAATCCTGGAAGTTTCAGTAGTGGAGGATGGCCCAGTCCTCTTGTCCCCTTTAGAGATTTTGCTGCTGAGAGGTCCATTAGCAGAAGGTCCTGGGTGTGTGCCCTTTACCCTGCATTTCCCCAGTGCCTGGGAATAAATAAGAACCATCCAATAGGAGAGACAAAATGCAGGTCCCCAGGCCCTCAGCATTTGGAATTAAGGATGTGTGGTAGCCTTCAAGGGGTGGTTCTCAGCATACATCTGATTTATCTTGAGGCTCCCTGTCTGGCCCCAGGGTCCTGATTCACCAAGCTTTAGGCAGAGCTGTGTGCCAGGTCCCTGCCAGGTGCTGAAAAGCTTGAGTAACAAGCAGCCAAGAGGCAGCACTGAGCTTGGGGTGGAGCCAGCAAGGGAGGTGGAGCCAGATGTCCTGAGGACTCAGAGGGGACTTCCTGGAGGGAGCATGTGAGCTGTGGGGTTGCGGGTGTCCCCAGCAGAAAGCACAGCCTACCAGCTGTTCGCATAAAGTGCAAAGAGTCCCTCTTTGGTGTCTCTAGCCCGCTATGCTTTTCTTTCTTTCTTTTTTTTTTTAATAAAATTTAGCTATCTGAAATCAGCTTGACCAAGCTGACCTATAACTTTGGGATATTCCATTTTCTTTATTCTCACATAAACTCTCTTAAAAATCATATTATCAGTGCCAAAGTTCAGTTATTTTCACATCAATTCTTAAATCCTCACCAGTGAGTAGGGAAGTGAAGACATGGGAATGTCAAGTGTCTCTCCATCCCCATGGGAAGGCCAAGCCCACATCAGAAGCTGTGACCTTTAAGTAGACTCAGTCTCTCTAACATGCCCAATCCAGGGGAGCAGGGAAACTATGCAATTTGGAAACGTTAGAGAGAAGTATCCTAGCTAAAGGAAGTTAGGAGTATGGAATACGGCACACTGCGTGGAACTGGGTTTTTTAAGAAGATTTCTTGAAAACGTATGAGCACTGATTTGGATAACCAAATAACACTCTCTCAAGGGCTATCTGTGTAAGGAATCAAATTTTGGATGCCAAGCAAAGTATAAACCTGTCACAATAAAATCTACATCAGAAGATCTCATCATCAGTTTTTATGCTCGCTTGCCATTAAAATGACTTAAATATAAAAGCTGTATTTTTGACCAGCAAACTGTGTCTGCAGTCTCGATATATACTGTGTAATGTTTTGAGACAAACAGCTCTAACTCTGACAAAGCAACCGCACTGTGTCCTCTCAATTCAGCTCAGATTTCCTGAAGGGCAGTGCAGTGATTCTCAGAGTAAATCAATAAAATTCCACAGCATTTTAGGGCCTATTCTCGAGAAAGAAATTAAGCCTGCTGTGTAAATTCAGACCCTTTTCCAGTAAAGTTTCTAAAATGAAATCATCAAATCAGGATGTCTTGAGTACCAAGAAGAGAGCTACTACTATTTCACGCTTCAGTTTTGCAAAACAGTTTTTGGCCAGGGTCAGGTTTGAACCCACCACCTCCAGTATATGGGGCCGGCACCCTACTCCTTTGGACCACAGGCGCCGCCCCCAAATAGTATTCTTTATCACTTGGTAATCTTAGAGAAGAGCATTGTATATACCTAGTCCTACACACACAATATCCTGAAGAAACAAAGTAAGAAATATTCTTTAGGGGTGGCTTACAAATGGAATAAACTTCAAAATGAGATTGCAAACAGATGTACAGTAATTTTGCATTTTTCAAATCTAATACGAAAGAAAAAATGCCAAACCACTGAAACATACACACAAAAGAAAACAGAAGGAAATCATGCCAGTTTTGAAATATTGTTTATATTTTTATCTTTTCATTACTAGTTTTTGAAACAAGTATCCCCCTGACACTACTGTAGTAGCACATACGTTTATTAAAAAGAGCACATTCATTGAATTCCTAATGCATTCCATGTTAAACATGAGGAGAAGAGATTTTTCCAGAAGGTAAGAGAAAGTACATCTGTATTCTAGATTTTGATAGGCCAAATAATATGTCCTTTAAATTAGATGATCTAAAGTCCTAAAAGCATTCCTACTTTTCTTGAATTCTAGGTATTATTTTTTGGAAGAATAGTTCTAAATGATATGACTCTAAAGTCAGAAGACTTGGTCTTACATCTGGCCATATCCGTTATTTCTTTTATGCATTTTAGGAAGTCATTTCAGAATTACCACATTTTTCTCTGCTGCAGTAAGGGTTACCACATTCTCCCCTATCAGGCATGCTATCAGGATAAAATGATACAATGATAATTAACCTTGAATTGTTTTAGTGATATACCAGAATTTTTCTACTGTTGAGAATGAATACTGCCCCAACCCAAGATCAAAGCTCCTTCTCTGGTTCTTTGTACTTTGCATGTTCACCTTCCCCTGAAACTTGAAAGCAGTGCTTTTCAACCTTTTTAAGTCACAGTACACTAGAATCTATAGCTAAACTCATATAGCACACTTAAATTGTGTTAAAAAAAAAGATTAAAAAAAGAGAATACACTGCGCTTTCAAATTCTATTGAAAATAATTTAATGATCATTAAAAATTTTCACAACGCACCTAAGATCCTCCTCGACCAGTGTGCCCAGCAGTTGAAAATCAATGCTCTGAAGAACTCAACATGTTCTGGGTTTGGGACAGATAACCCCAAGTAAATCTTGCTTGTTAAAATTGGGAAGTTAGTTTCCTTCTTTTTCTGACCCCATACTTGTGAAAACCTAAGCAATCTCGAGTTTTCCGAAACCACATTAAGTAATACTGTATGAGTTTTCAAAATCTACCTTTGTCTATATTTGGCTACCCTTAATTTGTTGTTTTTTTTTGTTTGTTTGTTTCTTTGTTGTTTTTTGAGACAGAGTCTCACTTCATTATCCTGGGTATAGTGCTGTGGCATCACAGCTCACAGAAACCTCTAACTCTTGGGCTTAGGTGATTCTCCTGCCTCAGCCTCCCGAGTAGCGGGTACTACGACACCCGCCACAATGCCCAGCTATTTTTTGTTGCAATTGTCACTGCTGTTTTAGCTGGCTGGAGCTGGGTTGGAACCCACCACCCTCGGTATATGGGGCCAGCACTCTACCCACTGAACCACAGGTGCTGCCCACTACCCTTAATTTGGAGATATAATAATTATTTTCTTTTCCCCTAGTTAGTTACCTACATTTGCATATAACCAGAACAAATGACATTAGGGCATATGCATATTTCCACTGTGACAGGGGCACCCAAAACTACAGCCAGGCCCTAGGAGGTTCAGATATTCTAGTCATTTGAGGCTCTCAGAATTAGAAAATGAAGCAATGTCAGACAGAGTGCATAAAACTTGGGCACATTTTAGAAGTATACACTTGAAAAATTATGTTTTTAGCACACAGAGAAACAAAATAAGAGGAAATTTTGAAGTATCTTCTTTATTTTCTGTTCTGTGCATATCTTTATTAACCTCTTTTTAATAGTTCCAGAGCATTGTGCTTTTATCCTCTGTGCTGTGGCGGGAGGAGCAGAAGATCCCCAGATGCTCCAGTCTTTGGCTGCAGACACTGAGAGAAAAGGGGCAATGTGAACATGTGATCTGTCTGAGCTGAGCTGACTGCATGGGCATCACTTTCTTCCTTGTTTGCACGTTTCATAATTAATTTATGCAGTTATTTGATATCCTTAAGAAAACTGTTGATCTTGAATTTCATTCAAGTTAACAGGAATGCAATTAAAACATCAATAAAGAAGTGTATTTGCTCCTGAGGTAAACAAACTTTTTCTTTAAAGGGAGAGATAGTAAATATTTTAGCCTTCACAGACCATATAATATTTGTGGTAACTACCCAATTTCGCTTTAGCAGCATGAAAATAGCTATAGATGTGTAAAAGAATGGTTGAGACTGTGTTTCAATATAACTTTTATTTATGGAAATTTGAATTTCCTGTAATTTTCACAAATCACAAAATATTTTTCTTTTGATTTTTATCAATCATTTAAAAATGTAAAATCATTCTTAATTCAGGGGCATATAAATCAGAAAGTGGGTCAGATTCAGCCTTCTGATGGTAGTTTGCCCAGCCTTTTTTAGTCTAGTTAATCTAGTTTAACTTAAAGTTGCAAAAAAGGTGACCAAGATTCACCTATGTTCCCAAATGAAAAACTACATAAAAGACACCTGCTTTAGATTTATTCAAATTTTTTCTTAAAAACATTAAATAGACTTAGTCTATTAATGCAAATTTCTCTGAATTTTTTTATCAATTACTTTGAAAAACTTCCAATGTGCTCATTTCAACTGTGAAAGCCATCGAGGCAACCTCTATTTGGACTCCATATCGAGGTTAATAAACTTTCTGTTATCTGAGACCATATTTTAGGTTAAATGTATGTAACAAAAACTTCTAAAGCAGTGGTTCTCAACCTTCCTAATGCTGCAACCCTTCAATACAGTTCCTGTGGGTCGTGACCCACAGGTTGGGAACAACTGTTCTAAAGCTTTCTGCTTCTGTTAAACTAGTAGATACCCATAATTTGATGAACGCTGGAATGAGGCATTGGAGGAAAAGTAGAAGGAACAGAATTGTCTTCTTCACTGTATTATTTTGCGGAAAGACTCAGAAGTGTGTATGTTGATTATTCTCCCCCTAACCTGAATAACTTTGCCATTTAACATTTCAAATAATTTGATTATCTTTGGAAATAATGCTGACTCCTTATCCCAGTGATCAGCTTCACCTTTATTGCTGCCATTGTTTTCAATATTCTCTTAAAGCTCTATATGAATGTCCCACTAGGCAATTTCATTTTTCTGTCAGAGTTGTTTGTTCAGGGACATTGGGCTAACAGGCACGGTGCCTCACACCTCTAATCCTAGTACTCTGGGAGGCCGAGGTGGGTAGATTGCTTGAGCTCAGAAGTCAAGACCAGCCTAAGCAAGAGCAAGACCCTGTCTCTACTAAAAATAGAAAAACTAACTGGGCATTGTGGTGGGTGGTTGTAGATCCTCCCAACTACTCAGGAAGATACTTAAGCCCAAGAGTTTTGAGGTTGCTGTGAGCTATGATGCCACGGCAGTCTACCCAGGCTAACAGAGTGAAACTCTGTCTCAAAAAAATAAAAATAAAAAAAATAAAGTCACTGGGGCAACTTTAATCAGATGTAGTTCATGAGGCCTCCTCGAAAATTGTGGCTGAGAGTCCATTTATTACAGTAACTATTTGTGATTCCTCAATCCTACCACTAAAAAAGAACTCGCAGTTTACAGTAACAATATTACTGCAAAAATGAGTAAGTCCCTAGTCAACTGTAAAACATACACACAATAGCAGCAGCAGTGACAAAAACATTAGTCCACTTGGCTCCTCGGATCTCACAGCTACTGCATTGATATGGAAGCTGTGTGTATAGGGTACACCACACCAGCCATATGTTGACTAAGGCTAAAACCAGCTCTCTGGGGAGAAAAGTCCTCATTTGCTGATTTCCACAGTGTGGATACTTACAGCGTGGCCCATTTGTGGCCGCCAATGTGACACCTCTGAATGTGGAATGGGGAGACTTCCTCTCCATTGGCTCTTTTCAACTGAGATGAGCTGGCTTCTGCACCTCGCTGCCCGATAGTAAGAGACTACAGTAATTTTCTCCTGATATCTAAAAGGGAAACTGAAAATCAAACCTCCTTCCTATATTTATTTTCATAATATTATACATTTCTATAATAAATAAAATCCTCTTAATGACTAGAAGGCTGCAAAATATTGGGTTATTTTATTTTTGCTGGTTTTATATTTTTAAATTTCAGAATATTTTTGTACAAATGTTTTGGTTTACATGAGTTGCCTTTGCACAATTTGAGTCAAAGTTGTAAGTGTGCCCATCACCCAGACAGTATGTATTGTGTCCGTGAGATGTAAATTCATTGTTCCCCCTGGCCCTTGCCACCTGCTTGCTTTCCATTGCATTTTACTAGCAAATGTGCACATGGGTGTTGCCTGATTAGTTCCAGTTAAATAGTGAGTGCATGTGGGTTTTCTTTTTCCATTCTTATGAAACTTCACTTAGAAGAATGGCCACATCTTCAGGATAACTTACGAATGAAGGTATTGACACTAATAAAATTTAGAATTGTTACTTGTAATGAAGGGAACACCTAGCAGAGAAATTATCATTTATAAATATCAGCAAAAGCTACATTTAAGACAGAACCTTTTATTAGGATTTTTTTAAAAAAATCAAATCAGGGAAATTAAGACATAATCTTGAAATGCATTCCTTTTGTGTGTGCCTTTTAAATTCTTTTTATTTTTCCAATGTTATGTTTTACAGCAAACCATGGCTCTTATGAATGCAAATCAAATTGATTGCAATGATTCACGTAGTGTAAAGGGGGCAAGAACACCATGCTATGCTACTAGCACTGATTTGTAACATGAGTGGTAGATGTTCGTGGCAAAAAGAGAAGGAATAATCTGTGTCTTAGTTGTAGAACTGAGTCCCTAAAGCTTATCTGATGAAGTGAACAAGACTTTCTCTTACAGGATAGCTATTGTTTATCTTGCCATCACTAGTTAGAGCAAGAAGCTTTACTCTTTTCGCATTCAAATGAGAGTAACAGTATGACATTTTACCTAACCTAGACAAAATGAGATAAAAATGTAAATTTAGGTGTATAGGCCAAGATTAAAATTGCTAATGCTAGGATTAGTCACACCTGTTTGTAACTGAGACCACACTTAGTAGCTCAACAACTCATCCAACCTGAGTTATTCGCATCTCTCAGTATCTGGTTCTACAAAGCTGTAGAAGACATCAGTTCAGCTTGTTTGTTTAATGATAGATTTGCAAGAGAGATGAATAGAACCTTCTCTAATGAAGACAGATGAATGGCTAACAAACATGAGAAAATCCTCATCATCCCTAATTATTACAGAAATGCGAATCAAAACCACCCTGAGATACCATCTAACCCCAGTGAGAATGGCCCACATCACAAAGTCTCAAAACTGCAGACGGCTGGCGCAGATGTAGAGAGAAAGGAACACTTTTACACTGCTGGTGGGACTGCAAAGTAGTACAACCTTTTTGGAAGGAAGTATGGAGAAACCTCAAAGAACTCAAACTAGACATCCCATTTTATCCTACAATCCCATTACTGGGCATCTACCCAGAAGAAAAAAAAATCCTTTTACAATAAGGACACATACGCCAGACTGTTTATAGAAGGTCAATTTATAATTACAGAGATGTGGAAACAGCCTAAATGCCCACCAACCCAGGAATGTATTAACAAGCTGTGGTATATGTACACCATGGAATGCTATTCAGCCATTAAAAAAGATGGAGACTTTACATCTTTTGTATTAAACTGGATGGAAGTTAAACACATTATTCTTAGCAAAGCATCACAAGAATGGAGAAACAAGAATCCTATGTACTCAATTCTGATATGAGAACAATAAATGACATAGCACAGGGTGGGGGTGGGGGATGGGGAGTGCAGAGACAGGGAAGGAGGGAGGGGGTGGGGGTGGTACACCTTTGGGGGTGGAACACTACTATGGGAGGGTCTTTATCCGACACAGCAATCAATGTAACCTGGTTTTTTCGACCCTCAATAAATTTCCAACAATAAAAAATAGATTTGCAATAACTAAAGAAGGCAGCAGCTTATGGAAATGTATACTTCAAAAGAAGATAACACATTTTAGGACCTTAATTTAATGTGATAGTTACTTAGGAAGTAGTAGGCACTCCATGATTGTAATAGAGGATGTTAGCTGAGAAACGATCTCTACTAGGATTGTATAGAAAGAAAAATCAGTGAAAGTGAATCTAAAAGAAACTCTTTGTGAGGTAAAAAAGTAAAAAAATGATGAGAATTTAAAAAACACATAAAAAATAATGGGGTCAATAGAATAGAGAGTTTCAAGAAGAAAGCAGCTAAGCACAGAAGGGAAGATAGTTACTTCTGGATGAAAGAACATTGATTCTGACAAGAAGATGTTTTGGGATCCTGGAGAGTATCTTGGGTAAGAAATAAACTTATAAGGAGGAGTTGATGGGATGTATTTAATAGGTTTGGGAATCAAGGCAGATTGTGATCACTAACTGACAGTCAAATTCAAAGAATAGGAAAAGGGAGTGAGGCAAGTGAGGGAAAATGTATTAGAATGAAATAAGAATTGAGAGTCCAGTTGTCTAGCTGAGGTGGAAAGTGACTGGGTGGAAGAGGGACTGCGGGAGCCTTGCTAGGTAAGAAGGCTGCCTTGAGAGGGAGAGATGGCAGGGCTGTCTGGAGCTTGTGATAAAGCAAGCCAGTGTCCACAGGGCAAGTGGGATGGAGAGGATGAAGAAGGAAAAATAATGCCAGACAGCACATGCTAATAGGGCATATACGCCCTTTATCCCAGAGGTTTGGGAAAATCATACTAACAAATGTCAAATGAAGTCCTAAGGACTATGGAAGTAAATGCTTTCCCGGGGCATGAGGAACTCACCCAAGCAATGCCAAATCTTTGCTACACTAGAAATGCAAGTTTATTTCTAATTCTTTTAGGCATCGAAAAGACTCAAACTGAGAAGAGATACCTCGCTTCCCAGAGCCAGAGGGACTTTTATTCAAGAAGGAACAGGTGCCCGATAATAATGCGGTCCTACGTATGCCAGACAGAAAAATTCCTCCAAAGATGACAATGCCCTAATCTCTAGAACCTGCGCATATGTTAACTTGTTTGGCAAAAGGAACTGTACACACGGTTTTTGGCTGGGTCGAATCTAATCTCATGAGTCCTTAAACAAGCTGTGGTCAAAGAGATGTGCGAGCAACAAGGCAGGAAGGATTCAAGTGGGTCTGGAAGGGCTCTGAAGCTGGGACAGCCTCGCACAGCTCTACAACTGAAAGAACCCTAATTACGTTAACAGCCCCCAAACACATGGCCATAGATCCTTCCCTAAAGCCTGCAGTACAGAATGCAGTTCTGCTGACAGCACTGACTTTAGCCCAGTGACACCTATGGCAGATTTTTTAATTCTTTCACTGCAAGATAATAAATGTGTTATTTTAAGCTCCTACTAAGTTTGTGATAATTTGTATGGCAGCAATAGAAAACACATACAATGTATGACCCAAAGTATCCGTGAGAGTATGTCTCCAAAAAACATCAAAGAACAGGGGTCAATTTATATAAACTTACAAGGAGAACAAATGCCTTAAAGACCCTTTCTCCTACCCCAGGTGGTTGGAAAACATGCCAGCTACCAGTGACTCTTCCTCTCCTGTAAAGCTGAACCTCCAGGGATGAGTCATGCTTGGCCCTTAGCTTGTACTTCTCCTCTCCCTTTTGGCAAGTCACCATTATATTCCCCTGGCTCCTCAAGGCTTCCGCTCAGGTTTCTGCTTGGCAATGTGCTCTATGCTGGCCTCCAGAGGACTACACTAGGTAGGTAATAAAAATAATAATCACAAAATCTACAATCAGTGCTATAACAGAGGTCTAGATGAGACCCAAATGGCATGAGAGACAAAGCAACTAGCTCCCCTAAGGGATGGCAGAAAAAGGCAGTGGAGGCTCTTCATGGGATCTGAAATAGCGAATATAAATTTAGAAATCACACACACTGGTGGGGCTGTTTGGGCAGAAGTAGTGGCACAAGTGAAGGTGTGAAGAAGTGAATAGGAATAAGAGATTTGAGTAGCAGGAGACCAAAGATGCTGTAAGATAAATAGTCAGGGTCCACATTATGCAAGACTTGCTATGACATAAAAAGAAGTCTGGGGTTTATAAATAACAGAAAAACTACTACAGAACTTTAAGCAGAAGAGAACAAAAGTGTATTTATGCTTCGGGGGCAGCAAGAAGGACAAACAAAGGCAGGTTAAGCGGGAGGTAAATAAACAGGAGCCCACACAACAATACTTATGCAAAAATTAATTAGGGCCTAAGTAATAGACATGAAGCGACAATCTGAAAGGATTGAGTTAGAGTATGCAAGATTTGATGATCTTTGGGGTGAAGGATAGTTGAGCAAAAACTTAAGAATCATTAATCACATGGTCATCACCATAATTAATTTGTGTCACTGTATTAAGTACTTTCTTTGGACTGTATCACATGGCCTGCATAATAGTACTATGAGAAAGTTATGACTGTTGCCTCCATTTTATTGACGAAAAACGGAGACTTCAAAAGATAAAGTAACTTTCATAAAGTCATGCTATTAATATAAGAGCTGAAATCTGAACCCTGACAACAGACCCACTTATTTCAAAATCTATGCTCTCAACCACTGTGCCGTGGCATTCCCCTAGCTTCTTCCATTCAGATTTCTGGCCTGGGTGACTGAGTCCATGAGTATCTTCAATTAGAAAATCAAAAAAGAGAGATTGATAACCATTGGTTAAAAATACATTCAATTTAGGACTTTGGGTTTAAGGTACTTTTGAGACATCTATGTGATGACCAAAGGGCTCATGGTTTTTTGGGTCTGATTTCTCAAGAGGCCCCAAAAGGAAATATCTGTTTTCTGATACTCATGATGGCTCAAAAATTAACTTAACTAGCAGGTATACAGGAGACAAGGGCACAGGTTATACCTCATCATACTACAGATTAACTTCAGAGATTAAAAAATAAAAAAGGAGAACGCTTCCCCAAATTTCCAAGGTAGTACGACACCTCCACCTACGCAGTGGCTGTCAAGGACAGTGTATCTCCCAAGTCAGTCTGAAGCCCAGTCAGGGTCCTGGGCGCGCCTCTCTGGGACTCCCCATTTCCTTCCCAGCCACAGCTTACTCTGTTTTCTCACGTTTTCCTGACCAGTGCCTCTTGAACCACAAATGGGATACACTGCTGAGTAGAAACCTGACAGGTGTCCGGCAATTAGAAAGCATGGCAAATCTTACATGTGTAAAAATGTTAATTCAATACACTCTCTTATTCCTCATGTCTTATCTATCATTTTCTTTGTTTGCTTTGTCATGTCCTGGTTCTGAAAATGGTACTTAACACTTATTAGCCTGCAGGAAGGGAAATACCTTTGGAGACTCAATTTTCTCATCTATACACAGAGCATACTGAGGTTTACCTAACTACTGTTGTGAATGTTTAAAGAAAATGACATATGTACAATGTATACAGGAAAATTTTAATAATGTATTGTTCCTCTAACTCCATGTATCTGATAAAGAAATTACATATTAGAAGTGATGACATTCACACATATAAAGTAGTATATTTTCACAGGCCCAAACCAAAAAAATAAATTAATATGAAAATATATAAAAATAAATTTCAAAAAGTATTTAAATATGTGTGAAAAATTCTTACTGTTTTAATTACATGAAAAACACTTAACAGAAGTTAATATGAGTGAAGATAAACGATTTCTCTCAAGTATCACGGTTCTATGATAAACATAACCATTTTAATTGTGTGGTTAAGTAGAACAGCAACTCGGGTCATTGTTACTTTTGGGTGACTCCTGTTTCCAGAAACATAATTGCTCTGACTTTGGCTGCAGATATGCATCCTGCTGTTTAGTGCCTTTTTCTGCATATCCATTCATCAAGTAGTTATTACTCACTGCAAGGTGTGAGGCAGTGTGCTAGAAGCAATTTTGTCTCTTCTGCATGATGGGCATTATTGTGACTTGAATAGGACAGAGCTGGAGGGTTTATTTAGGGACAGTATAATCAGATCTCATTTGAGCACAGGGTATGAGAAAGTCCTAGTCTTTCTACATTTGAGTATGGTGAATTTGAAAAGTGTCCCAAGGACCCCTCAGTGGTGGCCATTCATATCGCTTCCTGGTAAGTTTCATGATTTTTGCTAAGGAGGTTGGCAAATGGCCCTGGGCAGTGGCCAGGAGTAAATCATCTTTGTTGTTCAAGGTTTGTGGATGTCTCAGCTAGGAAACAATGGTTGGATATTTTAGAAGAAAAGATAAAGGCCATGCCAGGCATACGGGGCAGAGAAACATTCTGTGTCAAGGAGGAAAACACACATGGAAAGAAGAACATCTTAGGGCTGCACTTCAATACTCTAAAGAGATATGATCACTTTTTGCTGCATAAATATCTTAACTGATTTTCTGATTATGCAGATAATTTGAAAATTTGACAAAATACCACATCAGGTTAGAAAATCTAAGGTTGCTCCTTTTAGTAATTGAGGATACTGCACGTGATCAATAGTTCAAATGATTCGCACAGGCCGTGTCCTAGCGCATGCTGTGTCCAAGCACACAGTGCTTTCCTGGCACTGCCTGCCAACCTCAGCATCTCTGTCTTACATGGAATGTGCAGTCTTACATGATCCTATTTCATCAAAGAACAAAATGTACCTTAGTTGAATAAGGGCTACTTCACTGTAAAAAATAAATAAATAAATACACACACACGCACACACACACGAGTAGTCCTATCAGCTAATCTCCACTCTTTTCTTTCCGGTCCATATATGATTCCTTTCAAGATGAACACTTAGTGATGAAGGATTCAATATTTAATTTTCTCCTAGCTTGTCCTATAAGATCACTTAATTGAACTCTCATTACAGGTGCGACTAATTTTTTTTTCACTTTGGATGGAACTCTGCCATAGCACACAGATCCTAGCAGTATTTTAATGAAGGCTTTCATTAGGGCAGTGGTTCCCATGGCCATGTGCCAAGCAGTTTTCAGATTTTCCATTAGAGGCCATGCTCTAGATGGGTTTATAACTAGGAAGTAAACCTTTTTGTCAGGTTAAAGTAGGGCAAAAAAAGGTTTTAGCTTTAAGAGTACTTTGTTATTTCATGATAATAAATCAATTTTCCTTCAAGATCAGAGTGCAATAACAATTTTCTTCCAATGCTACCTCCTTGTATTTCTCCAGGTTTATATAAATGACTACGGTTCACACATTTATATCACAAGAAAGTATTCATTTAAAGTCAGGGAAGAGCTCAAGAGCGAGGCAGTTGAACATTCCATGCACAATGTTAATACAGTATCCATAAGGGCCAGATAAATTTTGCACTGAAGGGATCTCTGGTACCACAGGCAAAGACTGTCTGTGATCCAAGTAGCCCTCTCACATGCATTCTGTGGGTCACCCAGGAACTGGACAAGCATGTGTGGGTGGTTCTGCACAAACTTCTCACCATTAGCTTAAAAACAACTGAAGGAAAGGTCCCAGAAATGACAGTCAGAATGATGATCCAAACAGATGAGAAACAGTCCCTGAGCTAATGGTAATATCTTTACTTTTATAAGGGAACTTGCTCTTATAGTCCATGTTAAAGCATATAGAATCAAAAAGAGAATGTCTTAATTTCAGAATCCTACTATATGCTCTTCAAAGTGAAGTGGGTAACTGAAAATTATTATTGGGTCACCAGAAAATGCTTCAGAGCGTAAACTTACTCATAGAATTTTTCCTAATTAAACACACACACACACACACACACACACACATACACACACACACACACATGCATCATACACATATACACTGATAAGAATGTACACAAAAGTACTTTATTTTTAGCAAAATCTCTATCAATGTCTATAATCTATTGCATTATTTATCACACCTATAAGCTTGAAGAATTTAATTTTTGATTTTAGTAATTCAGCATTGGAAATGTTGGTGTTATTTTTTAAACTGTAAATTTATGCACCGTATCTCTTTTGAAGCATGCATATTTTATTGGATGCATCTGAATTTTAAACAGCTTTCTCATCCAGCACAACTAGTCCTTATTACTGCAGCTGGCAGACAAATAACTATCGTGGTTGTTGCCAGGCCTCATGTTTGCTGTGTTCTTTTATTTCTTTTCATGTATCACTGTCTTCAGTCTTAACCATCCTAGAATCCCATCCATTCTTTAACATAAATTGGATGGGATTTTAAAACATCATTTAACAACAACAAAAGAAGCTTTTTACTTCTTGACAACCCAGAGAAATGGATTCCTCTAAAAGGAGCAGATTGCTTTAAAAACGACATGTCACAACTAAATGGTCATGCCATTGAGCTTTATAACAAAAGGTATTAACCTCTTGGGATTCCTACATGACCTCTCTTTGGCTCTCTGTGTCACCATCTTTAGTAAAGCACTGGCAGGTACCTGGCTACAGGCTACACTTATCCAGAAAGAAAGGTCAGAGGCGAGACGGCTGCAAAGATGAGCAATTCACATCTTCTTCTTACAGCCACCTTGTGATGCTGCCTACAGACAGAGTTCCTTTTGCTTATACGCACCTCTGAAAATTATGCCTATTATGCCATGATCTTAAAAAGGCAAATTGTCATTATTATTCATTCTCATAGCCTACTTTCATGCTGAACAATTATGACTTCAGATGAGAAATAACAGTTTCACGTCAAAATGCTCATACATTTATGGAAATACATAGCTGTCATTCTGAATAAAATTAGAAGCCTTCAATTTTCATCTCAAAATCATTCTGCATGCAAATAGTGAATACAAACAAAAAATTTGTATCATTGGTTTGAAATGTATTCTACACTCATAACAGAAAATCTCCAGCTAAAGCAATTAACAGCTAAATTATTATAAGCCTGTGCTTATCAGTGCTTTGTAAATGATGAGCCATCAATGGTCTACATTCAGAAGACAGAAAGGGGAAGAAAATGAGAACCTCCAAGCCTTGGTTTTAACTGGGATGTTGTAAAGTTGAAATACTCAATAAAGTTGAAAATCTTAGTATCTTCTTCTTTTTTTTTTTGTAGAGACAGAGTCTCACTTTATGGCCCTCGGTAGAGTGCCGTGGCATCACACAGCTCACAGCAACCTCCAACTCCTAGACTTTCAGCGATTCTCTTGCCTCAGCCTCCCAAGAGCTGGGACTACAGGCTCCCGCCACAACGCCTGGCTATTTTTTGATTGCAGTTCAGCTGGGGCCGGGTTTGAACAAGCCACCCTCTGTATATGGGGCCAGCGCCCTCCCGACTGAGCCACAGGCGCCGCCCAGTATCTTCTTAACACCTGTAGAAAAAATATCCATGTAGATGTATAATGTGTAAGAAAAAAACAAATCACTTCACAATAAACTGTCAGAGCCTGGGATTGGCCAGGCCTGGGCCTGGCTTAACTATGTTCCGAACTCAGACCACTAAGCTACCTTGCTCAGGAGCAATTTCTCTTTGGTGTCTGACGGCTATCTACTTCAGCAGGAGACAGAGAGATTCTTAGAGTAAAGCAGTCTTCTTAGAATAGACAGATCTTAGTCTTTAGTAGAGCTTGGTAATCTTCAGCAGAGAGATGCCGAGCTGGCGTTCTGCAGGCAGAGAGGAGACAGAGTCAGAGTAAGCAGGTCCATGATAGAATGCACATTTTCCTGACTGCCTTCTCCTGCAGCCTTATATAAAACTCATCTCGTGCCTCTCAACACACAGGCGTAGAGACTGCCAGTTCACCACTGCTCTCATCTCACGAGCTCTCATGCTTGTTAGGAGAGCTAAATCCCTCTCCATGCCCTTTCCACCCAGGTGTTCCACTGTTGAGCTATACAGGTATTTCCTATAACTCTCACTCCTCCTAGCCACAGGCTATATGGGCTGCTGCAATAAACATTTCCTTGTCTATTATTTTAGATAGAAGTTCTAGAACATCAAATAGTCATATTAATAAAATGTCATAATATATTTTATTTAAATATAAAGATTAAAATTATAACAAAAATATGTTCCCTTCTATTAAGTTTATGATGTTTTGGAAGCAATTAAGGATAGCGGCCTTCCATATTCAGGAGTTCCGTATGCAGAGATTTGTATCTATGATTCAACTGACAATCAATTGAGTTTATTAAGGAAAATAAAAAATAATAAAAACTAATACAAATAAAAAACAATAAAGTATAACAACTATTATATAGCATTTACATCACATTAGGTATTATGAGTAACACAGAGATGACTGGAAGTACAGGAGAGGATGTGTGTAGGTTACATGCAAATACTACGTCATGTTGTATAAAGAACTAGAGCATCCTGGGATTCTGGTATCTACAGGGTCCTGGTACCAGTCTCCTGTGGACACTGAGGGAAGACTGTATCTAATGTGCTTTAGGGTTTCTATTATTAAATCAATCTATTATTAGATTGACAGTTTCAGATATACCTACAATTGAGAGTCCTGAGAACAGAATAGTGTGTTGTGATTCACAAAGACTTTATCACAAGCCTTATGTGTGTTTCACATACACGGGCACGCTGTACTGTCACTTACAATAAGCAATTACTATGGATGTTATTTATCCCCATTATTTTAAGTAATGGAATACAATTTGAATATCAGCTAAAAGTTATATAGAAAAATTCCAATTAAAATTCATAAATTATTTCCTTGATAAGGAAAATGTGGAAAATGAATCAAGAAATTTGGACTTTCTGGTAGAATTCTTCCTCTAATTAGCTGTAGCCAATTTACAAATCATAGTGAGGTAAAAAGCGGGAATTAGATAACATATTTCAAGACCTCTTCCAACTTTAAAATTTAAAATATTTGATGTTTTAGACAAAATTTCCCATTCTGTTGCATAACTAAAAATAAGTTTATATCCTGACTGCACTTTGTCATTGCAATCAAATGTTTAGCCACAAAGGTGAAAGAAAAAAAAACTGAGAAACGATATAATCTGAATTCTGAATTATTAAAGATTATAGAACTGTTGTGATATAAGAAACAGAACTAGAATCCTCCCAAGAAGGACTTTTTATTGTGATCACGTCCTGAGAATAAGAACAGTAGATATCTTTACTCTTGAATAGTGTCTACAGAGTTTTCAAATAAAACATTATTTAAGGATTGCAGAGGTCAGCTGAAAAATGTACTTTGTCAAATGAGATGAATAAGCTATATCTACCTTACAAAAATAAGTGACAGTGATAAAAATTGATTATTCAAATTTTGATTTACATACTAAAAAATGAGGATCTCAGGAATAGTGCTTATGGCAAAGAAATGCAGAGATATTTTGTCTCTGACAAACTGGGAAATGTATTCAGATGAATGAGTTGTACTTTTTTTTTTCATTAAATCATAGCTGTGTATAATAATGCAATCATGAGGTACAATGTGCTGGTTCCATATATAGTCTGAAATATTTAAACCAGACTGGTTAACATAGCCTTCATGGCATTTTCTTAATTATTGTGTTCAAACCCTTATACTCTACACTTAGTAAACTTCACCTGCACTCTTCCAAGATGCACCCTAGGTGTGGACCCACCAATCACCCGCTACCCTTCCTCCCCCTCCCTTCTCATCCCTTTCCCCCTTCCCCATATTCTTGTACTGAGAACAGGTTATAGCCTTCCTATGAAAGGTATAAATTAGTTTCATTTTAGGGCTGAATACATTGGGACTTTTTCTTCCATTCTTGGGATACCTTGCTAAGAAGAATATTTTCCAGCTCCATCCATGTAAACATGAAAGAGGTAAAGTCTCCATTTTTCTTTAAGGCTGCATAATATTCCATGGTGTACAAATACCACAATTTATTAATTCATTCATGAGTCAATGGGCACTTTGTTTTTTTCCCATGACTTAGCAATTATGAATTGGGCTGCAATAAACATTCTGGTACAAATATCTTTGTTATAATGTGATTTTTGGTCTTCTGGGTATATACCTAGTAGAGGAATTATAGGATCAAATGGCAGTTCTATTTTTAGATCTCTAAGTATTCTCCAAACATCTTTCCAAAAGGAACATATTATTTTGCATTTCCACCAGTAGTGTAGAAGAGTTCCCTTTTTTCCACATCTGTGCCAACATCTCTGGTTTGGGGATTTTGTGATGCGGGCTAATCTTACTGGAGTTAGATGATATGTCAAAGTCGTTTTGATTTGCATTTCTCTGATAATTAAGGATGATGAGCATTTTTTCATGTGTCTTTAGGCTGTGCGCCTGTCTTCTTCAGAGAAGTTTCTCTTCAAGTCCCTTGCCCAGCCTGAGATGGGATCACTTGTTCTTTTCTTGCTAATACGTTTGAGTTCACTGTGGATTCTGGTTATTAAACCTTTGTCAGAGACGTATCCTGCAAATATCATTTTTTCTTCTATGTTTAGTCTATTTTGTAGTATGAGATAAATCATAATGTGGATTGATTGTAAAAGCATGTAGTAGGTTGAGGTTTATTTTTATTTGTTTCAATGATCTTATGCCCTTCTATCTCCTGGGAAGTCAGGAGGCTACTTTGTCTCAAGAAATGCCTGAGTTGAAACACTAGGGGATATTTATAGAACTGAAATATTTTGTCATTTTGATTTTTGCCCTCATTGATATTTTAGATTTTATTGGTAAAATGTTATTTTTGCTTTTAATATATATTGCCTTATATACAGTGTTAAGTTCTCATCTGATAATTTAAGAGCTACATTTATTTCAACCAGTGTGCTGTGAGAGGCTCTTAGGTGTGCCATAAACATTTTTGAAGATCATTAAATTATTTTTGAGGTACATTCAAAGCATAGTAAGTATATCTTTTAATCACTGAGTATTTTGAGATTAGAAACAGATATTCGCTGTCAATTCAATTTATATTTCTTTAAAAACAAGTGGGATTACTCATTTTTATATATTCATTAATTATATTGTTCATAATTATCACTTCATGTCTTTGTCCACTTATGTCCATAGTTTTAAAATAATTCCAGTTTTTAGGAATTCTTTAGGAAATGAAAAGCTATACTCTTTATTAGCTGGAAATAAGATCTATTTTTATCTTTTCACCCCTACAATTTATTCTTCCATGTGTTTTCTTTGTTTTCTGAATTTTAATATTTGGTGGTTTAGAAATACTCAAGTGTTTAACTAAATATTTACTGAACTGATAATGATAACATTATAAACTTCATTTCCTTTAGACACTTATCACTTGGCCATTTATTGACTTTTTATTATTGATACTTATTTAAAATATTTTTAATATGGTAATATGTCATATTCTTATATGTAACTAGCATATATTTCTAACCTAACTATATAGCACTTACTATTTTAAGTATTTTAGGTTTTATAATATGTCTTAAAATGTTGCCCTTGCCTGTATACTCTGATTTGGTAGTGAAAATAAATGACTTTAAAAAGATTCTTTAAAGTTTGTAGCCACTTACTATATTTAACATAGATACTTTGAGTTTCATTTATATAAGTTGCTTCAAATGAGCTAGGTGGATGTAATGTATTTATGAAAAAATAATGGAATACAGTATATGTTCTAAGTTGTGAAGAATTTATTAAAAAATGCATTAAATAATAAAATTAAAAGTAGGGACAAGTTGAACAACATAACTTCAAAGTGAAAAATTAACTATTTCCTAGACTCCTCAGTGAAGACCTTTAGCTCTACAGAGATAGTGAGATCTTAGCCAAATTTCTTACCATTTCTTCTATGCTTTGAATGTAATCACCAAAATTTACGTGTTGAACTGCAATCACCAATTTGATAATATTCATGACAGTATAGCTCATAAGAATGAGATTAGCATCTTATAAAAGAGCTTTGAGGAGCAAGTCCCTTCTTTCCCTCTCTTCCGCTGCATGAGGACACTGTGTTCATCTTCTTCAGAGGTTGCAGCAACAAGGCCCTCTCCTGGAAACGGGGCCATCCTAACAACACACTGAACCAACCAGCACCTTGATCTTGGACTTCCTGATGGAGATCGATTGGAAATAAATTTCTATCATTTATAAATTATCCAGTCTGTGGTATTTTGTTGCAGCAGTACAAATGGACTAAACATTGGAAGATTTTATATATATATATACACACACACACATATTATATATACACAGACATTATACATATAATCTATATGTATGTATATATTTTATATGTATGTGTATATGTATGTATATATATTATACAATTATAATTATATATATTTGCTCATCTTATTTTAGTTCATATGACATAAAAATAATTATGTAGATATAGATGAGTCTAGATTCTTATAGACATGCATATGTAGGGAACTTCCTTTTAGTTTTCTGTATGTACTGTGTTTATATGTGGGTGTAAAAATTTCAACTTACCCCAAAGTATGTAAGTTCTTATTCGGTAACCACTAGCAGTCCTCCTATCACTCACTGTCAACAATGTATTAGCAGGTACTACAGAAACTGTTATATTTATTTTTCTTACTTAAAGATCACTATGAACAGATACAGGGCACATGATAAATCTGAAATCACATTCTCACTGTGCCTCATTAAAAATAGCTCATAAAGATAAAACTTTCCAACTAGGACTGGATGTTTGAGCATTCCAGGAATGGAAATTAAGTGCTAGGTAACAAAATCAGAAACTGCAGCTGATTCCTTCTATTTGATTTTCTGCCTTTCTTTTTAATTTTTAAATATCTATTTAGAGTTTTATCTCCCAAGAATTCCTGTCAATTACAGAGCAGAGAATTCCTTTCAAAGGCAATGAAAGTTAGTAAGGCATAGCAAACAAGGGTTTTATGTTAGCATTATAAAGGACAAGAAACATCCTATGATAATTTAATTGCTAATGATTATTTTAATTACAAAAAATGGACGTCAGAAAGAAATCTTAGCAATCTTTAGTTTTCCCTTTCCTAAGTGCAAATGGGAAATTATATAGTCAAAAAGAAAATAGTTTATTATGATTGGATATTGTTATTCAAAAAAAAGAGAGAAATACGGGAAGGACAATTTTTCATATGAAATATCAATGTGATTCTGTCTCCATTTCTATTACCAAGCTGAAAATATTTTCATCTTTAAAAGTCATACAATCCTATTTTTTTCTCTTTTAAAGAAAACCATTACAAACTTACTTTGAAAATATTTTGGCCTTGAATTTCAGCATGGAAATTTATAAATCTGTATATATAATAAAGGGTTTTAAATCAGAAATTGGCAATGACACAATGTACACATATTTCAAAACAGCAGGTTGTGCACCGTCAGTATACAGGCATACCAAATTTCATTGTCCTCCGCTTTACTGTATCTTGTAGACACCACATTTTTTAAAATTGAACATCTGTGGCAACCTTGCATCAACAAGTCTGTCTGCTCTATTTTTCAACAGCATGTGCTCACTTGATAAAACTGTGCCACATTTTCATAATTCTAATAATATTTCGTTTTATTACTATTATATCTGTTATAATATGTGATCAGTGATTTTTGATGTCACTATAATTGTTTTGCAGCACCACAAACTACATCCAAATAGAAAAATAAACAGTCAATAAATACTGTGTGTGTTTTAGCTGCTTCAATGACTTGCCATTCAGTTATCTCTCTCCTTTTCCTTTGACCTCCCTATTGTCTGAGACACAATGTTGATGTTAGGCCAATTAATAACCCTCAATGGTCTCTAAGTATTCAAGTGATAGGAAGATTCACACACGTCTCATTTTCAATTGAAAGCTAGTAACGAGTAAGCTTTGTAGGAAGTCATGTCAAAAGTCTAGGTAAGTCTGAAAACTAAGCCTTTTGCACTGAACAGCTATCCATGCTATGAATGAATAGGAAAAGTTGCTGAAGGCAATTAACAGTGTTACTCCAACAAACACAGGTATGATAAGAAAGTGAAACAGCCTTTTTGCTGATATAGAGAAAATGTTAGTGGTCTGGATTAAAGATCAAACTATCCACAACATTCCCTTAAGCCCAAACCTAACCCAGTGTAAAACCCTCTCTCAAATATGAAGGATAAGAGAGGTGAGGAAAGCTGGAGGTGTTGAAGCTAGCAGAGGTTGATTCAGGTGATTTATGAGGTTTAAGGAAAGAAGTCATCTCTATAACATAAAAGTTAAAGGTGGGTGGCAAGAGCTGATGTAAAGTTGCTGCAAGCCATGCAGAAGATCTAGTTAAGATCACTGTTGAAGGTGACCACACTAAACATATGTTTTGTTTCCAGTGCACACGAAACAGCCCTATGTTGGAATATAATGCCATCTCAGACTTTCATAATTAGAGAGAAGTCAATGCCTGACTTCAAAAATTCAAAGGACAGGCTGACTCTCTTGTTAGGCGTCAGTACAGCTGGTGACCTTAAACTGAAGCCAGCCAATGCTCATTTACCATCCAAAGTATCCTACTCTACCTTTGCTCTGGAAATGAAACAACCAAGCCTAGATGACAGCACATCTGTTTACAGCATGGTTTGCTGAATACTTCAAGCCCATGGTTGAAATCTATTGCTCAGAAAAAAAAAAGAAAAAGATTCTTTTCAAAATATTACTGCCCATTCACAATGCAAGAGCTCTAATGGAGATACACAGATGAGTATTGTTTTTGTGCTAAAACAACCATACTGCAGCCCATAGATCAAGTAATAATTTTGATTTACAAGTCTTACTATTTAAGAAATGCATTTTCTTGGTGGCACCTGTGGCTCAAAGGAGTAGGGCACCGGCCCCATAGGCTGGAGGTTGTGGGTTCAAACCCAGCCCCAGCCAAAAATTACAAAAAAAAAAAAAATGCATTTTTCAGGTTATCAGCCACAGACAGTGATTCCTCTGATGGATCTGCACAAACTAAACTAAAAACCTTCTGGGAAGGATTCACCATTGTGCGTGGTATAAGAAACATTTGTGATTCATAGGAGGAAGTCAAAATACCAACATTTACAGTAATTTGGAAAGAGTTGATTCTAAATATTATTGATGACTCTGAGGGATCCACAACTTCAATGGAGGAAATAGTGGCATATGTCCAGAAAGTATCCAGCCGTAATGTCTCTTTTCCTATCACATGACTGGATACTTTCCAGACAGCCCTTGTATGTTGTAGAAATACCCAGGAAGGCATAAATAGATGTGGGGTGTCTGAAGATGTGACTAAATTGCTGCAGTATCATAATCAAACTTTGAAAGATAAGGAGTTGCTTCCTAAAAGTGAACAAAGAAAGTGGTATCCATCAATTAATAACCCCATTCCCTCCTCCTCTGAGCCTGTGGTAACCTATTTTAATGGGTAAGGAGTTTCTGTCTTAGGGTGATGGAAGTTTTAAAAATAGAAAGTGGTGATGTTTTCACAACTCTATGAATATACTTACTGCCTCTAAATTGTACACTTGAAGATGATTAAAATGGCAAATTTTATATTATATACATTTTACTAAAATTTAAAAAAGTTATTAATGTAATATACCACCTCCAAATAAAGAAAGTAGTCTCTTAAGATGGAATCTACTCCTGGTGAAGGAGTGAGCACATTGAAATAACAAGGCACCTTGAATATTACTTGAACTTAGCTGATAAAGGAGAGGCAAGTATTGTGAGAATTGACCTCAATTTTGAAAGAAGCTCTACTATGGATAAAATGCTATCAAACAGCATCACATGTTACATGTGAATCTGTAGTAAAAGGAAGAGTCAACTGATAAGTGAAATAAGACAACTTCATTAATTAAGAAGAAGCCACAGCACCCCAGCCTTGAGCAGCCACCATCCTGATCAGCCAAAACTGAGGCAAGATCCTTCCCAAGCAAAATGGTCATAAGTCATTGAAAGTTCAGATGGTCATTAGCATTTTTAGCAAGAAAGTATTTTTAATTGTGTGTGTTTTATAGACATAATGCTATTTCACATGTAACAGCCTACAGAAGTGTTTTGTTGTTGTTGTTTTTATAAAGATGGACTGTCACTATATCAACCAGGCTTGCCTTGGCCTACCACGGTGCTAGGATAAAAGGCATAAAACATTGCACCTGTCTTGTGATATAGTATAAACATAACCTTTACAGGCACTGGGAAACCAGACCAGTTGCTTGACTTGCTATATTGCAGTTTTTGCTTTATTGCGATATTCACATTATTGTGGTGGTCTGAAACCAAAACATATACCTGGGGGTATGCCTACATACTATTTTTATGGGCGGCGCCCGTGGCTCAGTGAGCAGGGCGCCGGCCCCATATACCGAGGGTGGCGGGTTCAAGCCCAGCCCCGGCCAAAATGCAACAACAACAAAAAAAAATAGCCGGGCGTTGTGGCGGGTGCCTGTAGTCCCAGCTACTCGGGAGGCTGAGGCAGGAGAATTGCCTAAGCCCAGGAGTTGGAGGTTGCTGTGAGCTGTGTGACGCCACGGCACTCTACCAAGGGCAATGAAGTGAAACTCTGTCTCTACAAAAATAAATAAATAAATAAATAAATAAATAAATAAATAAATAAAAATAAAAAATAAAAATAGAGGGGTAATGATACAGTTAAGAAAACAGAAAATGTCATCATTTTGTTTTGTTCTCTTTTTATATTGTAGCTCCTACTATTAATCACACAGTTTACATATAAGCTATATATATCTTTTTCAAATAATTGGAGTATAATACAATTAAAGTTACCCAAAATATCTTATGACTCAGAATAAATTAGTCATTTACCTAAATGTATTATTTTTAATGTTAATCTACTTTTATGAAGAAGAAAACCTCTTTGGAATATCATATGTATTAACATACAAAAAATGGGAAATGAAAAAGCTAACAATATTCATTTACAGAATATAACTATAAAGTATAAAATTTAAACAAAGTCCAAAGAAGTAATATGCCCAAATGATAGTCTGTTCTAAAAATTATTATTACTACTCTGATGCTCAAAACATTTTAAACCCTTTCAAGAATGAGTTTACATAGAATTATATTTATAGTCATTGCCCTGTTGTACCAACTATCCCATAAATGGCAAATAGAAATTCTACAAAACACGTCAACTATCTTGAGATTCTGGACAACACCCAAAACCACGGCAGATACACCCACATTTGGAAGCACACAAGAAAATCGAAGTCCTTACATTCCATCATTCATGATGTCTAGCACATCAACCAAATTTCATTAGAAAAACATGATCAATATTCAATATAAGAGGCAACTAATGAAAACCCATTCTAAAGTAACCCAGATGTTGAAATTAGTAGGAAAAATGTATAAAGAGCTCTTACGTTTATACTCAAGGATGTAGAGGAAATTATGCTCAGTTAATACAGTAAGATACTTCAGCTGAAAAACAGAAACTATATTAAAAATCAGCCCTTCAGAACTGAAAAATGTAATAGCTGAAATAAAATTTCAGCAGATGAGACTAATAGCAGATTTAATAGGAGATTAAATCAAGGATGATTTAATTTCTGCTCTGTGGTATCCCTAGTATGTAGAATAGTGGCTAGCAAGCAGTGGGTTTATATATATATATTAATATATTCAATATTTAATATTGACATATATTTTAATGTGAAATGTTGATATATATTTTAATTTAAAATACTAATATACTTCTACAATATATTTTATATATTAATATTATATATTTATCATTTTTTCATTCATATATAGGGCATCCATAAAGTTCATGTGCAATTTTAAATAGTTATACACAAACTTTATGTGCACCCTGTATATCAAGTATGAGTGGAAAATGATACAAGAATACACAATATATAGAAAGAACTTCATAAGAGTATTGTTTCTAAGAAAACAGAGCCCATTTCCAAATAGATGCTTGACTATAAGTCAATTCTAAGTCTATTGTATTCATAAAATTAAGTGTTTTTTCATATCAAAAACAATGCATAAAAGTATAGATATGAAAAGATATTTATGATATAATAGTCAATGAAAAAATCCTGTTGCAAAACAGTATTACATGTCATATATATTAATAGAGTTAAATATTTAAAACATTTTCTTTAAAAGTTAAATCAGTTACTTTAGAAGACTACTAGAGTCATTACTTCTATATGACCTGACCACCTTATTTTTTATTTCAAACTGCATAGCTAAGTTGGCCTGAATGATTTTTAAAAATCAAACACATTATCAAAAGACAAACATTTGCTAACATTTAGGTTATGGAAAGGGACATGCTGCACACACCCACAAATAAATTCACAAGGTATTTCAAGTAACATCATTATGGCAACAATATTTCTTTTTCTTTTTCTTTTTTTTTTTTTTTGACAGAGCCTCCAGCTGTCACCTTGGGTAGAGTGCCATGGTATTACAGCTCACAGCAATCTCCAACTCCTGGGCTTAAGTGATGCTCTTGCCTCTGCCTTCCAAGTAGCTGGGACTACAGGCGCCTGCCACAGCACCCGGCTATTTTTTGGTTGCAGCCATCATTGTTGTTTGGTGGGCCCAGAATGGATTCGAACCCGCCAGCTCAGGTGTATGTGGCTGGTGCCTTAGCTGCTTGAGCCAAAGGCGCCGAGCCGGCAACTATATTTCTTATAGGTAACTCACTTGTTGTGAAGTCCATTAAAGAGTAGTTATGATTACACATTCTATAGATGAAGTCCCAGCTTCACCATCAAGTAGAAGTATGACCTCAGGATAAAACTCTCTTTACCTCACTTTTCTCATCCTTACTGGGTGATGCTACTAGCATCTACAACATAACACTGTAAAGATTATATAACTCAATATATGTAAAACGCTTGTAACAATATCTGCCACATACTTCTGTGTAAGTGTAGCTATTATCTTATAATTAGATATGTATATTCTAAGAGCTTTAAAGAAAGTTAATGTTGAGCTAAGTTTACACTTCATAGAAGAGTTGTAAAAATAGTACAGAGAGATTCTATATATGTGCCCTTCATTCATGTTCCCTTTATGCTAATAACATCTACATAACCACAGCCCATTCATTTATCAAAACTAAGAAAAGAACCTTGGTACAATACTATTAACCTAAGCACAGTATTTAGGTTTCTGTGTTTTTTCACTTTTTTCCTGTTCCAGATTCAACCAGGGATCCTGCATTGTATTTAGTTGTCACGCCTCTTTAGTTTCTTCCAATCTCGGGCAGTTCCTCAGTTTTTCCTTGTCTTTTATTCCCTTGACACTCTGAATATAATGGACAATTATTTCACAGACTATCCTATGATCTGGGTATGATATTTTCTCACTATTAGATTGAGTTTAGTTATTACTGGGAAAGACAGCAGAGGTCACACACCCTTCTCAGTGCCTCATATACGAAAGTAGATGACATTAATAGCTGTTAATCTTGATCGTTGATTAATGCAGTATCTGATACTTTAAGGCAAACATTGTTTCTGTTTACACTTTTATTCACTGATTTTAACATCTATCAGCAGATCTTGGTTAAAGCAATTATTTTGGTATTCAAATGTTGATTGTTTTATTTCCCTCATTCTTTCTGGATTTACTCATTGAAATATTGTTGTAATGAAAAGTTGTCACTTCCACCCCACTTAAATGTTTACTCACGAATGTGTTTGTGTCCAGTATGGCTTCATAAGTATCTATTTTAGCTTTGGGGTATAATCCAAATATCTATTTTTTGTTTATGTTTTTATGTATACCATTTATATTGTTGATTCGATTACATTGTCCCAACTTTGGCCACTGGAAGTTCTTTCGGTTTGTTCCCAGGTCTTTTCAATATGCCCCATTTTTTTAGCATACTTTTATTTTCTGGCAACAAAAGATGCCCCAGGCCCATCTTAAGTTTTTCTGCCCCAGCTCTAGAATCATATGATGGCTTTTATAATTACACTATTTTTAGCAGGGTTCCATATTTCTCTCAGGTCAATGTAGATGAACAATATCCTTTTAAATATCCTTAGTTATTGTTGAATTTAGTTTCCTCATTAATTATTCTAAATTGCAAGAAGTGTTGCAATTTGATGAATGCAAACAAACCCTTCACATTATTTTAATGAATTAGAATTAATTAAATATTGCTCAATTTTTAAAATAAAATGCTACAGACCTAAATGTTCTAAACTACCATATATAAGCATTGGTTAAGTTACTAAGGTGAAAAATGTGTAAAACCATCTATGAAACTAGTGTATGGTGCCCCATGATCACATTAATGTACACAGCTATGATTTAATAAAAAAATAAATAAATAAAAGCTAATTGACCTGTTCTGACTCAACCATCACAAATACACTGTCAAAATTATCACATCTAAGGCCATCATAACCTACTGTTCAAAAATTATACAGCTTCCTTCCTCTAGGAACCCCTACCAACTTGACATTTCTTAATATGGTCCTGCCTTCAAGAGGAATCAATCTGATTTTTCAGTTCTTTAACAGTGATAAAGATACTTAGAATCTCATTGTTTTCATCAGTCACTATCCAGTTTTAAATTTTTTCTCAGGGATTTTTCCAGCAAGGCTGTCACCACACCTGTAGCTTTTAAAACTTGTATCTACCCCAGCCTGACCAGCACTAAACTCTTTGTAAGTATCTCCTAAGATCTTAATAGGTAGTTAGATTTCATCTACAAAGTCATATCTGAGATTCTGCTTCCTAATTATATGAAAATAAAAATCTTTCATTAGATTGGATTAAATGCTCAATTTAAGGTCTAACTCTTGCTAGAACTGTAGGAAGGAAAAAGCTTCCTCATATCAAGGGATTCTATCCTGTTGTTATTAAGTCCACGTGAAAGCCATCTCTATTTTTTTTTTTTTTGGTTTTTGGCCGGGGCTGGGTTTGAACCCGCCACCTCCGGCATATGGGACTGGCGCTCTACGCCTTGAGCCACAGGCGCCACCCAGAAAGCACATCTCTATTAAAAAAGGTTGGCATTGTTAGGACTTTTTTTAACTAAAGGTTTATAATCCTAATATTTCTCATTAAATAATATTGTCATCACTCCTGTTAAAAATTGTTTGACTAAATAAATCTTGAAGGCTACATTAATTTGCAATTGCTAGTAAAGTGTTCAGCATGTTTATTTTTAGTATCATATTGTCACCTTGTCTTTGCATTGCATTTCACAGCTTATATTTAATGGCTTTTGCATGTATTGCTATATTACAGCTGATGCTTTATATACATTTTTTAATAAAGCACAACAGGTATTTTTGATTTATCCATTTTATACACAGACAGACTAAAGGCAAAAGAAATTCAATGTCCAGCAGCAGAGTACATATCTTATGAAATAATGCTTTAGACACATAATCTTCCTGGTAAATAAGATTTGTATGGCAATCAGAGAGAGTAAGAAATCACTGTCACATGTGGAAATAACTGCCATAGCTTCATCAATTCTACACTGATCCACCAAAACACACATTCTATTCTGTTCCTTGGTTATGTCATCTATGCTAATGTTGGACAGAAAGAAGCTTTTGATAATGTCCTCACCCAGCTACATAAGTGACCCAGGAGACACACTGTACACCCCCCCAATGCCACTTTGCCTTTGCAAATCAAAACTGAAGACCTTCTAAAGTTTCCAACAAAATCAGTTGCACAGCCTAGAATGCACATCCTCCCCTAAACACTTTGAAATTCCATTAGTTATCGAGGGTAACTATCTTACAGCCCAGCAAAGGTTTTCTTTATGTTTAATCACAGATTATTCTTTCCTTTTCACTACCTTGCAAACACACACCACTGGTTACAAAGGAGAACAGGCAAAAAAAGGGCTTGATCTGTGCAAATTTACTACCCAAAATGAACATTCTACTTGGTGGTCTCAAATCCTTAGCTTTTTATACAAATGGAAATGATTCTCTTATTATGTTCTAAGACAGGAATTTTTTTTTTTTTTTTTTTTTGTAGAGATAGAGTCTCACTTTATGCCCTCGGTAGAGTGCCGTGGCCTCACACAGCTCACAGAAACCTCCAACTCCTGGGCTTATGCGATTCTCTTGCCTCAGCCTCCCGAGTAGCTGGGACTACAGGCGCCTGCCACAGCACCTGGCTATTTTTTGGTTGCAGTTGGCCGGGGCCGGGTTTGAACCCACCACCCTCGGTATATGGGGCCGGTGCCTTACCGACTGAGCCACAGGCGCCGCCCTAAGACAGGACCTCTTAATTCCACTCTGTGAACTTGGATGAAGAAAAACAAATTGCATATTTATCATCACTAACTTCTAAGTGAAATTTTTATTATTTCCCGGTTTGAACGCAGGAAATAAACCACAGTAGTAAAAGTAGTACTTGTGGCTTTGTCATCATATACATACATATTTCATGTAACTTTACAATTATTATACGTAGCTCAAAATATTATTTAGGCTCATCACCATTTAAATTAGGCTTGTTTGCTAGATATCACTATTCACTGTGTTAATAGGAACACTCATGATCTTAAGCATTACATGTAAAAATATTTTGATAACTTAATTTCCATAACATTGGTGCCCTTTGTAAGTTTATGCATTTTATTGTGTCCATTTAAAATAGAATCTGGGGCTGGGCGCAGTGGCTCATGCCTATAATCCTAGCACTCTTGTAGGCCAAGATGGGAGGATCACTTGAGCTCAACAGTTTAAGTTCACTCTGGCGCCTGTAGTCCCAGCTACTTGGGAGGTTGAGGCAGGAGGATTGCTTGAAGTCAGAGGAGTTTGAGGTTGCTGTGAGCTAGGCTGAAGCTGCGGCACTCCAGCCTGGGGCAAAAGAGCAAGACTCTGTCTCAAAAAAAAAAAATTAAATTATAAAAATGTATTCAGAGAAGGGATCCATAGCATGTGTCAGTCTGCCAAAGGAGTCTGTGGAAGAAAAAGCATTAAGAATCTTGCTAAAGGGAAAGACTAACAGCCCATTATCCTCCAGGGTGAGAGAAGGAAGTCTCTGGCCTGCCCAATATCAGAAGAGAGTTAATGGATTAGTTTACTAGCACTGTTCTGACAAAATGCCACAGACTAAATGGCTTAAAAAATGAAATTTATTTGTAACTGTTCTGAAGCCTGGAAATTCCGAGATCAAGATGTCAGCAGGATTGATTTCTTTTTACTCACAAGTCACTCCTTGGTCTACATCAAAGATCTTTTCTCAAAGTCTTAGAAAGAAACCAGTCATATTAGATTTGAGCCTACCCGCATGAGCCTACCCATGCTCATTTTACTTACTTTTCTTTTTAGAAATCCTATCTCTAAATACAGTCACATTCTAAATAACCAGGAGTTAGAACTACAAAACATGACTTTTTTGAGGAAACAATTCAGCCCCTCACAATCTCTGTTGAAAGTATCTGATTGAAGAGACAGGATATGCAGCAGCTGAAGGCAGAAAATACCTTGTGTGAAACAGAGGTGATGACAATAATGAAGCCAAACTTTTACAGGATCAGACTATTCTGATTTGAGTGAAAGTCTATTCCAAAATATGTTAAAGGAGTGTCCAGCCTTTTAGACTTCTCTGCTACACATCTGAAGAAGAGTTGCCTTGGGCCACCATTAAATACACAAACACCCACAAAAGCTGATAAGCAAAGAAAAAAAAAAAAGAAAAGGTTTGGGCATAATTTTTGCAATATCCTATACCACAGATAAGCAAAATAGTTCTCAAATAATACACATGCACCCTGCAGGCCATAAATAGGTCAGAAACCCTCAACTAAAATATAGTAAGAATTTTAAGACTCAGTGGTTATGACGCTGGTCACATACACTAGGGCTGGCAGGTTCCAACCTGGCCCGGGCCTGCTAAACAACAACAACTGCAACAAAAAAGCAACCAGGCATTCTGGTGGGTGACTGTAGTCCCAGCTACTTGGGAAGCTGAAGAAAGAGAATTGCCTGAGTCCAAGAGTTGGAGGTTGCTGTGAACTATGAGGCCACAGCAGGGCACTCTACCGAGGGCAACAAAGTAAGACTCTCAAAAAAAAATTTTTTTAAGTAATTTCTTGCTTTACATTAGTACCTAGAACGACATGACACTCTGTTTTTAAAATAGTTCTATTTATAACTTCAAATAGTTATAAACTGTTTTCTATACTGATACAAAATATTTTTCAAAAATTATCTTAGCTTAAAAATACAGTATTTTAAAATCCATCACACATGCATCCTTGCATGTAGCAAGTAATTACTGCGCTTTCTCAAGAGTCAGCCACTGATGACCTTGGGTGTTGCAGACATTTCATAGCAATGACTGTGTGTGTGCGGCATTACATCTCCTTCCCCTATTAGCTACTCTTCCTGTACCACTTTGTATCTCCCTATGTCATAAAGCACAACAACAAAAAAAGCTGCCAAAATGGGGGTGGGTTAGATATTTTTCAAATGAAAAAGAGGTCACCTTACATTAAGAAATAAACTATGCATATCTAGTGGGATTAAAAGCTTAAAACATGTTTCAAAACTACATTTAGAGAAGTCAAATAGAAACTGAGCAATAATATCGTTGAAGCAGCATAGTCTCCCATCGTATACACATACTGCAATTTGTTAATCCATTAATGGGTTCATGGGCACTTTGCTGTCTCCATGTCTTGGCAATTACATATTGGACTGCAATAAACATTCTGGTGCAAATGTCTTTGTTGTAAAATGATTTTTGATCATGTGTGCTTACCTGGATTGAGCTGGAACATATTCTTCTTAGCAAAGTCTCTCAAGAATAGAAAAAAAGGTATCCAAGGTATTCAATACTACACATAACTAAAGTCCAGAAAGTAGAAAGAAGAGTGGGGAGCTGAGAAGAAGGAGGGTATTTGGCGGGGACCTCACCTAATGCGCATAATGCAATGGTACATTTCAAAAGTATTAAGAAAAGAATATAGGCTTGGTGCCGGCCACATACACTGAAGCAAGAGGGTTCGAGCCCAGCCCAGGCCTGCTAAACACCTATGACAACTTCAACCAAAAAATAGTCCCAGCAATGTGGGGGTGACTTTGGTCTCAACTACTCAGGAGGCTGAGGCAGGAGAATTGCTTAAGCATAGGAGTTTGAGGTTGCTGTGAGCTGTGAAGCTACAGCACTCTACCGGGTGAGACGTAGTGAAACTGCCTCAAATAATAAAAAAAAAAAGAATATAATTGTGATAGACGTGTTGATCAGTTCAATATAAGCATTTTACATTGTATATAGAATCAGTACATTGAACCCCATAAATGCATCAATGTACACTGTTATGATTTAAGAAAATTTTTTTTTTTTTATTGTTGGGGATTCTATGAGGGTACAATAAGCAGGTCACACTGATTGCAATTGTTAGATAAAGTCCCTCTTGCAATCATATCTTGCCCCCATAAAGTGTGACACACACCAAGGCCCCACCCCCCTCCCTTCTTCCCTCTTTCTGCTTCTCCCCCATAACCATAATTGTCATTAATTGTCCTCATATCAAAATTGAGTACATAGGATTCATGCTTCTCCATTCTTGTGATGCTTTACTAAGAACAATGTCTTCCACTTCCATCCAGGTTAATACGAAGGAGGTAAAGTCTCCATTTCTTTTAAAAGCTGAATAGTATTCCATGGTATACATATACCAAAGCTTGTTAATCCATTTCAGGGTTGGTGGGCATTTAGGCTGTTTCCACATTTTGGAGATTATAAATTGAGCTGCAATAAACAGTCTAGTACAAGTGTCCTTATGATAAAAGGATTTCTTTCCTTCTGGGTAGATGCCCACTAATGGGATGCAGGAACAAATGAGTGACTGACTGGATTAAAAAACACAAGCCATCCATTTACTGTCTGCAAGAAACACACCTGGCTTCAAAAGACAAATTAAAGCTCTGAGTCAAGGGTTGGAAGACAATTTTTCAGGCAAATGGAATTCAGAAGAAAAGAGGAGTTGCAATCTTATTTTCAGATACATGTGGATTTAAAGCAACTAAAGTCAAAAAAACAAAGATGGTCACTTTATATTGGTCAAGGGAAAAATACAACAAGAAGACGTTTCAATTCTAAATATTTATGCACCCAATTTAAATGCTCCCAGATTCTTGAAACAGACCTTACTCAGTCTGACCAATATGATATCCGATAATACAATAATAACAGGGGACTTTTACGCTCCTCTTACAGAGCTGGAGTACTCCTCTTACTCCTCTAAAGAGAAATTAAACAAAGATAAAAGATATTTAAATGAGACCCTAGTACAACTGTGCTTGATAGATGCTTATAGAACACTCCACCCCAAAGATAAAGAATATACATTCTTCTCATCACCCCATGGAACATTCTCCAAAATTGATCATATTCTGGGACACAAAACAAATATCAACAGAATCAAAAGAATTGAAATTTTACCTTGTATCTTCTCAGAACATAAGGCACTAAAGGTGGAACTCAACTCTAACAAAAATGCTCGACCCCACACACAGGCATGGAAATTAAACAATCTTCTGTTGAATAACAGATGGGTGAAGGAAGAAATAAAACAGGAAATCATTAACTTCCTTGAGCATAACAACAATGAAGACACAAGCTACCAAAACCTGTGGGATACTGCAAAAGCAGTTTTGAGAGGAAAATTCATCGATTTAGATGCCTACATTCGAAAAACAGAAAGAGAGAACATCAACAATCTCACAAGAAATCTTATGGAATTGGAAAAAGAAGAACAATCTAAGCCTAAACTCAGTAGAAGAAAAGAAATCTCCAAAATCAAATCAGAGATCAATGAAATTGAAAACAAAAGAATCATTCAGAAAATTAATGAAACAAGGAGTTGTTTTTTTGAAAAAATTAATAAAATAGATAAACCATTGGCCAGACTAACGAGAAATAGAAAAGTAAAATCTCTAGTAACCTCAATCAGAAATGACAAAGGGGAAATAAAAACTGATCCCATAGAGATACAAGAGATCATCTCTGAATACTACCAGAAACTCTATGCCCAGAAATTTGACAATGTGAAGGAAATGGATCAATATTTGGAATCACTCCGTCTCCCTAGACTTAGCCAGGAAGAAATAGAGCTCCTGAACAGACCAATCTCAAGCACTGAGATCAAAGAAACAATAAAAAATCTTCCAACCAAAAAATGCCCTGGTCCAGATGGTATCACACCAGAATTCTATCAAACCTTCAAGGAAGAGCTTATTCCTGTACTGTAGAAATTATTCCAAAAAATTGAGGAAGAAGGAATCTTCCCCAACACATTCTATGAAGCAAACATCATCCTGATACCAAAACCAGGAAAAGACCCAAACAAAACGGAGAATTTCAGACCAATCTCACTCATGAATATAGATGCAAAAATTCTCAACAAAATCCTAGCCAATAGATTACAGCTTATCATCAAAAGAGTCATTCATCATGATCAAGTAGGTTTCATCCCAGTGTTGCAAGGCTGGTTTAACATACGCAAGTCCATAAACGTTATCCACCATATTAACAGAGGCAAAAATAAAGATCATATGATACTCTCAATAGATGCAGAAAAAGCATTTGATAAAATCCAGCATCCTTTTCTAATTAGAACACTGAAGAGTACAGGTATAGGTGGCACATTTCTAAAACTGATTGAAGCTATCTATGACAAACCCACAGCTAATATTTTACTTAATGGAGTAAAACTGAAAACTTTTCCTCTTAGAACTGGAACCAGACAAGGTTGTCCTCTGTCACCTTTACTGTTCAACGTAGTGCTGGAAGTTCTAGCCAATACAATTAGGCAAGACAAGGAAATAAAAGGAATCCAAATGGGAGCAGAGGAGGTCAAACTCTCCCTCTTTGCTGATGACATGATCATATACTTAGAGAATCCCAAAGACTCAACCACATACTCCTAGAAGTCATAAAAAAAATAGAGTAATGTTTCAGGATATAAAATCAATGTCCACATGTCAGTAGTATTGTATTCGCCAATAACGGTCAAGATGAGAAGCTAATTATGGACACAACTCCTTTCATCATAGTTTCAAAGAAAATGAAATATCTAGGAATATACCTAACGAAGGAGGTGAAGGACCTCTATAAATAAAATTATGAAATCCTCAGAAAGGAAATAGCAGAGGATATTAACAAATGAAAGGACACACCATGCTCATGGATGGGAAGAATCAACATGGTTAAAATGTCTATACTTCCCAAAGCAATCTATCTATTCAGTGCCATTCCTATCAAAATACCAACATCATACTTTCAAGATTTGGAAAAAATGATTCTGCGTTTTGTATGGAACCCGAAAAAAAACCCATATAGCTAAGGCAGTTCTTAGTAATAAAACTAAAGCTGGGGGCATCAGCATACCAGATTTTAGTCTGTACTACAAAGCCATAGTGGTCAAGACAGCATGGTACTGGCACAAAAATAGAGACACAGACACTTGGAATCAACTTGAAAACCAAGAAATGAAACTAACATCTTACAACCTCCTAATCTTCCATAAACCAAACAAGAACATACCTTGGGGGAAAGACTCCCTATTCAATAATGGTGTTGGGAGAACTGGATGTCTACATGTAAAAGACTGAAACTGGACTCACACCTTTCCCCACTCACAAAAAATTGATTCAAAATGGATAAAGTACTTAAATTTAAGGCATGAAACAATAAAAATCCTCCAAGAAAGCATAGGAAAAACACTGGAAGATATTGGCCTGGGGAAAGTCTTCATGAAGAAGACTGCCATGTCAATTGCAACAACAACAAAAATAACAAATGGGACTTCATTAAACTGAAAAGCTTCTGTACAGCTAAGAGACAACAACCAAAGCAAAGAGACAACCTACACAATGGGAAAGGATATTTGCATATTTTCAATCAGACAAAAGCTTGATAACTAGGATCTATAGAGAACTCAAATTAATCCACATGAAAAAAGCCAACAGTCCCATATATCAATGGGCAAGAGACATGAATAGAACTTTCTCTAAAGATGACAGACGAATGGCTAACAAACGTATGAAAAAATGTTCATCATCTCTATATAGTAGAGAAATGCAAATCAAAACAATCCTGAGATATCATCTAACCCCAGTGAGAATGGCCCACATCACAAAATCTCAAAACTGCAGATGCTGGTGTGGATGTGGAGAGAAGGGAACACTTTTACACTGCTGATGGGACTGCAAACTAGTACAACCTTTCTGGAAGGAAGTATGGAGAAACCTCAAAGCACTCAAGCTAGACCTCCCATTTGATCCTGCAAGGGCATATATTAGTTTCTATGTTTGAAAAATAGTTCATGTTTTAGACTATTGACCATTACTAATTGAAAGGAATTTGTTTTATTTCTCCCTAAATCTGACAACATATTCAATAGTAGTGCATGATTCTGCCATCTAAACCAAAAAGTTCACCTTTAATGCTATTTATTATTTATCTGTACTTAGAAATCTAACAGCATACTTAAATAAAATCCTCTGCAATTGGAGTTAACTTTTTCTTATCAGTATATTCTGTAGATGACTGAAATATTGTACAGTAAAGATATATTCAAAATATGAAAAATGACATTTAAGTTGAGAAGAGACAGTATCTTAAGTTCTTTGAGAATCTTCTGATAACTTTTGCCTTTTAGTCCAACTCCAGGTGTTTACAAGGTTTTGGGTTTTTTTTCCTTATCTCATTATCCTCTCTCTTTCTCTCTTCCCTTCCCCCTTCCTTTCATCTCACTTTTCAAATATATGCAAATATAATGGTTTTAAGAACCAGTAGAGACAAGGAACTTCACCCTTAGACCACCCATTGTGCTAGTTAAAACACAAGTGCAGGGGCGGCCCCATATTCTGAGGGTGGTGAGTTCAAACCCGGCCCCGGCCAAATTGCAACAGGCAAAAAAAAATAGCCGGGCATTGTGGTGGGCGCCTGTAGTCCCAGCTACTCGGGAGGCTGATGCAAGAGAATTGCATGAGCCCAAGAGTTAGAGGTTCCTGTGAGCTGTGACGCCACAGCACTCTACCGAGGACAGCAAAGTGAGACTCTTGTCTCAAAAAATAAAATAAAATAAAATAAAATAAAATAAAATAAAATAAAATAAAATAAAATAAAATAAAATAAAATAAAATAAAATAAAATAAAATAAAATAAAATACAAGTGCTACGTTATACTAGACCTACTGAACCAGAGTCTTTGAGAATTAGGTCCCTGAACACCTACAGTTTTACTCGTCATTATCTGGCCAGCAAAGCCTGAAAACTATTGGTCTGGGCTTTCTTTACAAAGCAGTCAAGAGTCAGACCCTGCCTGATTTCCGGTTGAATCCCTTCCTTCACCATAAGTGGTACTCTTACCTGAAACCATGACTTGGAAGAACACAAAATGGTGAAGAGCCTTTTTATTCACTAATCAATAAATAGCGGTCATTGTAACTTTCCCCTGTGATTTACTGCCTTCTGATTTCTGAAAATAATAATCCACCTCCATCCTCTGGAATATCACATATACTGAACTCTTTGGGTGGCTAAAACTCAGTATTTTTCAGCCTCTGAATTATACCCATATAGAAATAATTGCTGATTGAACACATGTAGATAAAACAATTAAAATTTTACTGCCTTCAGTAGTTTCCCTTATCATTTTTGTAATCCAGTTACCATGGATTCGCAGCTTCACTTTCTCTGCTGCCCAGACTTACTCCCTTACCTTGCTTCTCCTTACAGCATTCTGTAAGGTCAGGACTCCTCAATTGTTCCCCTTTCACTAACCATTGACAAATCACTGATGTGAATGAAAGTCATAGACATGAATTGACTATCACACGGATGACATTTGCTAATGTTACTTGGAAATATTAAAAATTTACAGATTTAGGACAGATCCTAGGAGTTCTTCCCTTCAACCTCGGCTCGGGTCAGCTCAGGTCAGGACAGGTCAGATCAGCGCCTGAGTGTTTGGCTACTTACCTCTCCTGTAAAACAGGAACAGATCAGAAATAAAGGCCAAAAACTTAAAAAAAAAAAAAAATTTACAGATTTAAAATCCATATGAAATGCTGATATACATAGAAGATCTAAACTATTTTTCTTTTGTGGGGATTAAGAATTTGGACAGCAAGTATTTTTTTAATGGCAGCCAACTGAGAACGTTACATGAGAACATTATCTCCCCTGGCATAACTAAACCAAGTCCATTTCTCAGTACACACAAAGGAATTCATGGTTTGAAATTATTTATATATTAATTCTTAGCAACTAGATTTAAAACTTCTCAACCTATCACGCTATCATTTTGCCTCTTCTAATAATTTTTACATGATCTACATTGTTATAATTGAAAGAGTAATTGAAATATCTTCTCAACCACCGTCAACCATCACATAATAATTTTTATAATAATATTGAATATCATAATAATTATATTTTGAATATCATCGATTAATATCATAATGATATAATATCATTAATGAATAATATAATAATAATATTTTGAATATCATTAATGAATATCATAATGATATTTTTCATTGGTTATTAGAAGTTGTCAGATGATTAATATCAATTAAATAATATTTTTATTTACTAACATACTGAGGGATTAGAAAATGTACCCATTAAAGAATTTATGTTTCTTTAAAAACTGCTATAATTTTCTTGACTTAAGGAAAATACATTCTTAATATTTAGATTTGAAAGAGAATTATTCATAAATAAGTTATCATAAAATTCAATGTACATATCAAAGGTAAGCAAAAGTCAGAACCATTTCATAAAGACATAAATCATTAGTGCCCGTAATTCTGTATATTAACGTTGAGCAAGGAAGTCTAAATTCATAAATACAGAAAAATACACATTTCTCTCCCTCTAATATAGCTTGTCTGATAGATGTATAGAATCAGGCGATATGCTAAGATGATTTGTACTTTCTGGTTTGATACAGGGAACACATTTTTTGCTAGGTTGAAACTAAATTTAAAAGAGACAACTAGCTGATTGTGCTGCTGGGATATGACATCATCTCTGCAGATTTTGGTCTAGGGAGGTAAAATTTTAAATTTTATTTGGCAGTTTCTATAGAAACCATTTAATGGATCAGAAAAATTGGTCTTCCCTGTGCCACAGAGACAGACTGTGTTGTTGCAGGGTAGTGCTATGTTGTTAATGGCTATTTGAAGTCACAAACATTTAAAACTTCCAAATGGAGGGCGGCTCCTGTGGCACAAAGGAGTAGGGCACCGGCCTCACATACTGGAGGTGGTGGGTTCAAACCCAGCCCCGGCCTAAAACTGCAAAAAACAAAAACAAACAAAAAAAAACTTACAAATTGAAACACATAGTTCTGAATGGTGGAATTTTCTGATCATTATCTCCTCTCTACTCTGCCCCTCTTTCTCCACGCGTACACTGGAAACACCACACATCTTTACGGAAAATTTAAAACTTATCATGTTTGATAACAAGATGATGACCGTCCCCGAAAGGGTGCCACATAATGGATATCACAATTATATAAATCCCCCTTAAAAACTAATGAATACACAAACCAAAAATACAGCTATATTTTAAGAAGTGGCCCCTTCAGTTGCTATGTGTTAACATGGGCACATCTCCCATGAGATTCCTTTTTGTCTACAACCAACAAATCAATTGAATCGGCTGAGGTTTCAAATTTGATATTGACTGAAACTTAGTTGGGAATATAAAATCAACTCTATCTAAGTTAAATGTCAAAAGTTCAATTCTAAAATAGTTTTACTCACAATAGATTATAGCAAATACATGGCTAATTTGTCAACAGAACATCATTATTCTCTCTTATTCATCCATTTATTTATTTACTGATTCATTCATTCACAGAGAAACATACATTAGTTGCTATCAGATAAGTAATGCAGAAAAATAATCTCTAGCTAACTATGATCATTACTATTTTCAAATGCCTTCCCTTCACCCTCAAAAATTCCCAAGATAATGAGCTGCCTTTATTACTCGCCTCCAGAGCTTTCCACAAAGGTATTCTTGGAAACCAGATCCTCTCAAACTACAAAAGTACACTCATAAAAGAACAAGTGTCAGGCAGAAGGGAAAGAAACAGATGTGGCCACAGGTGTCTGGTTCCTTTGGAGGGTTCTGTCAACTGTGTAGACCTAATGCTGTAAACAAGAGTCGGTCAAAGAGGAAGCCTGCTGCCTCCTACTTCTCAGACTCCAGGCCCTTGTGGCTAACAGTGGAAGGCAGACCTTAGACATTTTTCTCATGAAAATTATGAAGAATCTTATGCTTGTAAAATTCTAGCATGTCCATTCTTTGTCATATTTCCTACTCTAAAAGTTCCCTCTCTTCCAGTGTCAAGTTTATGCACATTAAAGTCTTTTTTCAGGTCATTAATTTTTAAGCATATATAATGTCTTGTAACCAAAATTAGGGTTGCCTTTCCAAGGATCACCTTTATTTTTAAATATCAAGGCTCTGTGCTTAAGATTCAGGGCAAAGTGTCTGGAATCAAGCTACCTGGATTTAAACTTCAACTCCTCTTTACCCAAATGCCCATCAACCCATGAATGGATTAACAAACTATGGTGTACGTATACCATGAAGTACTACACAGCCATAAAAAGATGGAGAGTTTTCTCTTTTGTGTTTACCTGGATGAGGTTGAAACATAATCTTCTTAGTAAAGTATCACAAGAATGGAAAAGCAAGTATCCAGTGTAATCAATACTAACATGCAATCAATATATAAACAACTGCACATTCACATGAAAGAAAAACAGAAGTATGTTCTATTGAGGGGTGAGGGGAAGAGGTGTGCTCTCACCTGATGTGCACAGCATAAGGGTGAAGGGCTTGACTACCACTTGAATTTTACTATAGAAAAGAAAACAATGTAACCTAAAAATATGCACCCTTATATGAATAGGACATTTAAAAAAATTTTTTTTTCAAATAAACCCTGACTTCTCTACTTCCCAACTGGGTTACTTTGATCAAGTTCTTCATCTTCCTGTGCTCAGGTATCTAGCTGTAAGCCTGCAAAGGTGACAGTACCTAAATCAGAGGGATTTACTGAGGGGTGAAGCACTTAGAAAGGGTTCTGGCACAGCCGCTGCAGGGAAGGCTGCCTATTATTATGTGTGGGTAAGAACCCAGCAAACCGCTAGGGCAGAGCAGCATCTTGGAGGTGAGGAAATGTTTTGCCTAAACATACTAAAATAATAGCACGTGTGCAATCACCTAATACAACTTGATTTTAAGATTTTAGGAGCTTAAAGGGCTGAAGTTGAGTTCAAAATTAAGATTTTTTACAATGAAGTGGATTCAGTGAAATAAACAGGAACAAAAGTGAAGAATTAACACAACTGAGTTTATATTTACTTCACACTAAACCTCTAGAATAAAGCTAAAGATTCTACTTCATGTGGGTTAGCATTCCCTTTGAAAATATCATACTGAACTCACAGTCATACCCTGGAATAAACACCAGATAACCACACCATAAATTGACAGTCTAATCAGAAATAATTTAAACAAAGTATCACTATTTGAAAAGCATCTAAATATACTTTGTTTTATTCTCAGCAGAAACTGATGGAAAGGTATTACATACCCAGTCAAAACCACGTGTTTCCCCCCAAGATGGCAGTTCACACTTTCTATCTCTCATTTTTTCATTTCTGCCTTCCACAACCCAAATTCCCTGAGTTCCTCTACAATATTTCTTCTTACCCTGTTTCCCCGAAAATAAGACAGTGCCTTATTTTAAGGTGTACTCCCAAAGATGCGCTACGTCTTATTTTCAGGGGACGTCTTATCTTTCCTGTAGGTAGGTCTTATTTTCGGGAAAACAGGTTATTAGTAGAACCTACTTTCTTTAACAGTGTTTTTATGCATAAAGAGATGCATATGCCTCCAGAACTGACCAGAAATATTAAATTACACCCTGCTTCTATGTTTTAGTTGCAAAAATTCACAGAATGTTTACAAAATTAATGGCAAAATAATTATATATTTCTGATAAATGGAAAACATAAGAATTTGGGGGGGAGTAGGCTACATAAATAAAGCTTTTACTTCTTACATATGTGACTCATATATATGACCCAACAAAACAATATCTTTAAAATAATGCAGTATACAAACTATATGGCACAGATTGTATTTGGAACTTTGATTATATTCTTCAATTCATTACAGAAACATTTACAGACTTTCTATCACGGATGTAGGGGTAATCGTGGCCGGACACAGGAATCAGAGCAATGAAGAAGGCAGAGACGATTCCTGAACCGACAGAGCTGATCACCAGAATGTTAAAAGTTCAGAATAATTAGATTAAGTTGGATGTCCGACAACTACATTATCTAGGATCTCAATGGTTTTTACTATTAAAATTTTATTATATAATCAATGCATTGTAGTAGTGAGAAATTTATACAAGCAATACAAATGAGTATAAAATGAACTACTGTGTTAAGTCCACCCAATTATTAGTTTGGTGTTACTTTTTCTTGATAGTTACACATTGATCAATAAAAACATATGTGCACATTTACTGTTTTTACATACTTGCTATCTACAAGGGATACTACTATATATTGTGCTTTTATTTTAATTATGAATATATTATTGTCTTCTTTCCATTTCAGTACATTCAGATATAGCTAATTATTAATCTGAACAGTATTCTCTTGCCTGAATATAGTATAGTTTTTATTTTTATTTATTTACTTTTTTTTTGTAGAGACAGAGTCTCACTGTACCGCCCTCGGGTAGAGTGCCGTGGCGTCACACGGCTCACAGCAACCTCTAACTCTTGGGCCTACGCGATTCTCTTGCCTCAGCCTCCTGAGCAGCCGGGACTACAGGTGCCCGCCACAACGCCCGGCTATTTTTTGTTGCAGTTTGGCCGGGGCTGGGTTTGAACCCGCCACCCTCGGCATATGGCCACAGGCACCGCCCAGTATAGTTTTAAATTATTGCAAGTTATATCAATGATGAAATTCCTTCCTTTCTTCCTCCCTTCTTCCCTTCCTTCCTTCCTCAGAGTCTTACTTTGTTGTCCCCAGTAGTGTGCCGTAGCATCACAGCCCATAGCAACCTCAGCCTCCTGGGCTCAAGCAATTCTCTTGCCTGAGCCTCCCGAGTAGCTGAGATTACAGGTGCCTGCCACAACACCTGGCTATTTTTAGAGGCAGGCGTCTCGCTCTAGCTCAGGCTAGTTTCAGACCTGTGAGCTCTGGTGACCTGCCTGCCTCGGCCTCCCAGAGCATAATGAAATATTTTCAACCACAGGGATATAAAATTAAAAGTTCAGAAAGTCAGACAAATACACACACTTCCCATTCTCACATCTCCATCCTCTCAAAGTTCTTATTTTAAATTATTAGTGACCATTTTCATTTATATTATCATTTGTTATTTGTAATATACAATGTTAAATACTATTTATTATTAATACCATTATTATTACATTATTAAATATCAACATTAAAAGTTATATGACTGTTTATGCTATTTTTATAAATTATAATATTTAATATTATAAACACTTACTAATACACACATGCACAATCTATATTTCAATTACTGGAATTGCCAACTCCTAGCAATATTTATTAACTTACCAGTAAGAAAAGTAGGAAACATAGGAGGCTAAACACTGTTTCTTCCCTTCCCTCCATTTCCCAACTTTAGAATCTATTATTTATTTTGTTTTATCACTATTCTATTTTTATTCCCAGTGACTCCTATGAGGACTCTAAGGCTTATACTTTCAGGCATTATTTTTTGATTTTACTAAAATTACACATTGACTTCACAGTATGAAAAATAAGAGGAAATAAGAGACTGCTTTACTTTCAAAGTCTTATCCCTTTTATACCATCTAATTTTTGTTAGTATTATAGTTATTATTTGTTATAGTTATTATCAAGATTTAAAGTGTATACTTAAATTGTGAAATATAATGAAGTCTTCTCCGATTTTACAAAGGGCTAATTTAAAAAACTAGAAAATAAACAGAATTTAGAATATTAATCATGCACTGTGAGTGAGAAAGAAATATCAACCTGTATTATAAAAACTTTGCTCATTCAAATAAAAATGTCTAACACTACTTGGCTACTCACTTATTTTACGTAGACATATATTGGTAAGACATAAGAGTTACTCTGATGGTCATAAAAGCTTATATCTCATAGGCCTAGCTCTTGAATTTCCCTCTGACTGAGGTGTATATAAACTCACGTCATGTCGAACGGTAACCTCCCTTGATGTTTTGATGTAGAGGAGGCAGGTTAACACTGTGGGAAATACTTCTCCAAGAACAAGGCTACAGTGAATGAAAATTATTTACATTTCTTTCTCTAGAGTGCTGTTCTCTTTAAGAGAGAGTAGAATATTGGGCCCAAATCTCCCAGCTTGTTTGATTTTTAATGAATCAACCTAATCACATTGTTCTTTGCTCTTTTACATAATTTCAACTAATTTACTGATGATACCAATTTTTTATTCTATTATAAATTTTATACCTATTGATATATGTTTACTTATTAAATTTAAAAGTACTTTTGACTCTCTAGAATTAAACAAGTAATTATTTTATAACTACAATGGGCCACTAAAAGAAATTTGAACAAATATAAAACAATGGATAGGCTACACAACAAAACAATTAGAAAAAAAGCAATAAAATTAGAAATTAAAATATACCCAAAAATTCTTTGAAATTTAGAAACTCAAAAAGATATTTTTAAATAATGCATGCTTCAAACAATAACAGATGTTTCCAAATATTTATAATTGAACAATTAAATGCTATCTATAAAAATATTTAGGATACATCTGAAATAATATTGTGTGGAACATATATTAAATACTTAATAAAAATAATTAAAAATGAGTTGTGTTCTAATATGAAATTATAAAATATAACAAAGTAAATCATAAAAATAAAAAGTTATTAAAAATAAAGACAAAAATATAACTAGTGATAAGGAAAACAAAATCATACGAATTAATAATCCCCAAAATCAACTTTTGAAAAGATTATAAAATAAATGAACATCTGGCAGGAGATATCAATAAAACAAAAAAAGGCAAAAATTTTTTAAAGTTAGAAATAAAAGGAGTAAGAGTGATATAACAACAGATAGAATGAAGTTTTTAACATATCATGAAAAAACTATAAACAGCTTTGTGTCTAAACCTTAAAAATGTAAATGGCACGAGCAAAGTTTATTTGTATACTTTAAAAAAATAGGGCAGCATCTTGAACAAGAATTTCAAAACTGTAAACCAGAGACCATGTCTAAACATTATCCGGTTCAACTCCCTCCATATACAGATGAGAAACCTAAGACTACAGAGAAAATTCAGTTTTTCAGTGAGGTGTAAACATGGTTTTAATTCACTTATTGTATTTATGGTGTCAACAGATCCTTAGTATCTGTTATTTATCTAATTCATATCATACAATATGGTTTCCTAAAAAGTGAATAAGGGCCATTAAAAATGTTTTCCTAGATTCCTACAGGCATGGGGGGCTCTTGGAATCCACTGGGTGTGGACTGCAAATGGTGCCATGAACACACAAACAAACACAGAAAAACCACCTTGCTAGGTTCCATTTATATATGCCTGAGAGGTAGGAAAGTAGCAGAGCGTCAAATGCAAACTGCTTAGAATCCAAAGAGGATTATAAACTCTTCTAAAGCATGATATAATTTTTATAGAGCTCAAAATATTTATTAAAAGGATGCTCAAAATATTTCATTATTTTACTGCCAGACTGCATCAAAACACCAAATCCCTTGAGTTGGGAAAACTTCCTTTTCTTCTTGTATTTGTTTCTTTCTTTCTTTTTATTTTTTCTTTCCCTGAAACATTTCAGGCTTTATTGCTATGCAAAATGGGGTAAAAAAAAAAAAAAGTGAAATTAAACTATTGTAAAATAGAATATCAAGTATAGATACTTTTATAAGAAGAGAAACACCAGTAATGTATATTATGATTTTCTCCAACCCCAAACCTTAGAAAGTTTTATTTTAGATAAAACCTGTACAGATATTTTCAAACTAAGACATGATCCATGATTTCAATTAACCACTGACATGACTAGTGTGGTCTCTATGATTTGGAAGAGATGAATAAATTATTTGAAGATAATTTTCAGGCTTAGGATTAGTATTTTGTAGGCATGTGACAGTAATGAAAATCCCAGTGCTATCTGTATCAATTTAATCCTAATGATGAGCACAGAGTCTCATACAAAAATTTCCTGTGAGTGTAGTACTTAAAAGGTTTAAAACTGATATCCCAAATAAAGTGAAACAATGTCTAAGTTAGAAATTATCATGAAAAGCATCACACAGACTCTTTGTGATATTAAAGTTGTATATTTACAATGGGAAAAGCAATAATAGAAATCCTGGTCCATTTTAACCAACAACTGTGATGATTAAGAGAGTTCAGAAATTAGAAACTTTTCCAAATGGTAGTGCTCCCTAAAATAAATGAAACCTTAGCATTTTACCCAGAATCGACATAGGCTCGATTACTAGATTATAATTTTAAAACAGAAGGTAAGTGTTTTTCAGACCTTAAAAAAAGTATCTGAAATTAAACATCCCAGAACAGGAAATGACAGATCTTTCATCCTTCTGTTTTGTCTGTGTATGGATATAGGGAAAACATATGACTCAGTCCAAGGCAGAGAGACGTGACAGAGCTCATTTTTCTTCACTCATGCATCTTTAAAAATCCAGCAAAAAGTTGCCCTCTGAGAATTCAAAATTGAAGAGAAGGGGCTGGAAATCTCTCTCTAAGTTCACTAAGTATGCGAAGATGATAGAAGATAACAAAAGGCAATGGAAAAATGAGGTTGTTCAAAATACTGAGGTTACAAAAAAAATTTTAAATTTTAACAAAGAGCAATGTTGTTTGTACATGAAACATTACTGAGATATAATCACATTTTTCAAATGGTCTTTCTAGTATTAGCTATTAGTCATTTTTGATTTAGTAACTTTTTTAGATGTGCTTGGAAAGAGAAATAAAGGGATTCTGGAGTTCTTGGATAGTAAAATAAGAAAATATTTTACTATCTTGAGAAGGCTCTCAACATAGCCCAGTAAATGGAATCAATTCAGGAGATCACAGTCTTTAAGCAGGACTGTGTGTTCTATCCCTCTTTTCTCCTTCCAAAATGGTACCACAACTTTCTGTGATTTTCTTTTTTGTATCTGTGGGTCAATTTTCAAAGTGTGTTCAATATTGTTATTGTCAATTCAAAATGTATGTAGTATTATGTCCACGTTGTAGGATACAAAGATGGGAGAGGCAGAAAAACTGTCAGGTTAATCAAGACATTTGGAAGGTGTCTTGGGTTTTGAAAAAAAATAATAAAATCTCAAAAGGTGACATGGAAGGGTGTTTATGTTGAAACTGGTGTAGAAGACCCTACACCAAGCTGGGTAGTAATTACTCTGGTCTCCTAGGGTTTGATCTCACAGTGTGGGAGTCCCACATAATCATTGGTTGATTCAAATTGGATCAACAGTCACATCCCAGCCCAAATAAATTACTTGTGGTTGGCTCCCATCAGCTTGGCTTAATCCTTCATGTTTCCAGGTAGAATTCGCCTTGTCATCAAGAGTGTTGAATAAACATGAGCTATGGGAAAAATCTTGTTTCTTTATTTTTTTTTCCTTGCCTCCTCATTGCTTCTTTTACTGATGCCTTTTGAAAATGGTTCATTGCCAGCTTTCTGAAGTCCCCAGCATTTCCAGAGTCCAGGTACTATGGCGCTGTCTGGTTCCGTACAGGTGAGTCTAACCCTGAGTGTAATCTGTACTTTCCCATGAACCTAAGCCCTAAAGTTCATCCTGTCTTGAGTCTTCAGAAACCCACTACGAAACTGTCCTCATCAACTTCTAGCTTTGACATACTCTGGGCCTGTGCCATTGGCTCCACACTCAAGTCCGCCTTCTACTTCATAGGCCTGTGTGTATAAATATCTCTCATTTTCTTCAGAAATCCTCGAGAAATGGTCTCTATGCATATAAACTGATCCCAGAAAGGATCACTAACTCCTCAGTTTTTCCAGAGTTAGTTATGGTTTTGAATTGTAGCGACATATATCACTGTTATATTTGCTGGACAACAGCTCCCAGTTAGTAGGGAAGTTCCTGATGACAGAAATATGTGCACTGCCTTCTTTTTCTCAACCTCTGACAAACACAGTTACTGAATATGAATCCTATGATCTATAATCATACAGTTTTTACCTGAGAGAAATCTGCCTTATGTTCCCAGTTTCTAAACTATGGGACTATGTTTCTAAACTTGGGACTTATAGGAAGATTTTTAACTCTTTCAGTGTCAAGGTGTTCACAGTTGCAAAATAGAAGTAACAGAACCTATACCACAAATTATTTTAAAGTTTAATTGAGATAACCTTAGCAAAGTGCACAACATCGAAGGTAATGTTTAGTAAAAGAGCTACTACTATTTTTTAGTAATATTACTGTTACTACTGCTGTAAAAGCCTGAGTATGTATATTCAGAAAGCAGATTTTGTATTCCCTCTATACTAAAGAGTTGTACAAAATACCCCAAAGGAATGCTTCAAGATCCTGATACACAGCTGAGTAACTTAAAATGCTGTTGCTATAGAGTTCAGAAATAGCTCCTTTGCTTCTTGTTTTTAGGAGGGAATTAAAACTCGGTAAAGATGATCCAGAGAGAGGGAAGATTCCGAATGGTATCATTCTTTCACCACGAAGAAACTAAAGGTGACAGGGAAACCTAAACTTAAACAGTTGTACAAAAGGATGGTAGTGATGTGGCAACATCTGCTCTCCAACTTTCAAGCTGGCTGCCATGATGACACAAATTATAAAGGACTGACATATGTATTTATAGAGTTGAATTGCAATGTTGCCTTGCCTCTACTGAGCACAATTGGTAAGGCTCAAAATTATTTAGAACCGCATGTCAGAATAGCTTACAGACTGTTTGATATTTAAATATCAAACATGGACATGAACATGAATAATAGAAGTTTGTTAGAAGTGTTAACATGGGCAATTCTTTGAGAAGTCTCGGTCATTCTTTACCGAGACTTTACTGTGAAATATCTCTTGTTTTGTGACAATTAGGAAAGATTCCAAAATGTGGCACATCTTGGAAGACTAAGAATACATTACGTTGCCGTGGAGGCATCTAAAATTAATGTTTCAAATATGTGGGGCTCAGTGCAAGAAACCTTTTTTGCCAAGTACATATCCTCAGTTAAAGAAATCAAGGGTATTTTGATACTAGTATCCAGTTAGTTTACCAAAATTAACATTTATCAGAGAATATTTAGAGCCTAGTTATTTCTTTTAAAAATCTTGTTCATTATTTTTAAACTTATAATTTTATTTTATTTATGCATTCACACTTGAATGACAACATATAAACATACAGAGGAAAAATGGCAAGAGTACAGAAAACGCTTTCACATCAATTGTTACTGTCCTTCAAAAGATTCAACTTCAGTCAGTGACTTGGGATTACATTCAGATAGCACTAAATTTTAAAATATAAGTTCATAATATCTCCTCTCTTATGAATACCATAATCAATTTTTAATGATAATGTTCTTAAAAGAATTTAAACCATCTAAAGCAATAGACTATGTGACATTTCCTTTTATTCCTTCTTCTAGTAGTTAAAAACGTAGCATAGTGTATTCATATATAAAAACAGGAATGATACACTGCTTTTTCAAAAAGAAATCTTTATGAATTTGAACAAAACATTTATCATCTTATGTTCTGACTTTTGATCTTATACTATGATGTCTTTTTTTTTTTTTACAAAAGCCTGGCAGAGATTTGTGCTTCTTTTTTTAACACTTTCACCTGCTAGGGATGTAACTTAACCTCTCTGAACCCCATCTTGCTAAGTGGAAATGATGTCTCTCTTTTTGTCTTCCTGTAATTGAGTGCTACCCATCCTAGGAGCTTCAGTTCAGATATCAATTCTCACAGAATACTTTTCCCAACAAATACTACCTTTGATGAATGCACCTCCTGAACTTCCTTATCTTTTAATTAATCAATAATTTAAAATTTACCAAGCAGCTTTCTTCTTTAGGTGACATTGTAACTATAAAAAGAATGACTACAAGCATTGATTCTAAAGAAGTTAGATGAGTTAAGTTCAGAAGAGATTTACATTTACATAACCCACCCTTCTTTCCTTCATTCTTTGTAATTTTTATATATACCTCAAAATTTTATATATACCTAAAAGAAGTCAGGCCTGTAGTTGGCATTTTTGCACTGTTTCCTTTTTCTATATTAAAATGGAAGAACAGTTACAGGACACTTTAATTTAGGTAGCAGATATTGATTACTTTAATTAATATCAATTTCTAAATAGCTATCATTTAAAAAGTTATACTGAAGTACTCTGGCAAAGTAAAATGGGTATTTGAATTATGGACAAAGTTGAGTGTTCTGTTGTTCACAAAAAAACCCTAACAAAAAATTCTACCGTAGAAAACCAATAAATTAAGACCTTTCTATTTCAATCGTAGAAGTTTAGCTACTTTTAAAAATATTTCCTAAATGTTTAATCAAATGTTTTATAATTAACATCTCTGAATGCATTAAAGTGATCATATTTTCACATATATTGAGCACAAATATTTTGGAGAATATGTATGAATTTCATAAAAAAGACAGATATACATTTTAATAAATGACTTATAAAATGATTATCACACTAATTTTAATTAAAATTCAAAAAAGATACCATTATCATTACTGATGCTGATATTAAATTATTTTGGTATTTAAATCATGAAATTTCCAGAGACACAGCAATTATCTGAAGTAAGCATGAAGTTTACATATAGTCAATATTTTTTGAAGAATGCACATTTTTATGATTATACTAGTTGTCAAAAGACATATATTCAGCACAAAGTCAAATGCTTAGTAAATACACACAAGAAATAGTATTCTAGTTTAGTTCAATCAATTTGTGAAATTCAGTTGCCCATATGCCACAGTCTAAGTACATAATTTCCTCAGTGATATCAGACCTGGGCTGTCTTTAGTGTATTTGCTGTACTTATTTTTATATTGGTTCTCACGTTTCAAATTCAGAAGTACTTCACTGAAAAGATGTCTGGATTTGGAAGAAAAATAAATTGAGTCCATTATTAAAAACTATAACTAACGCCTAATGTAAATAATTCATCCTATGTTTATTGACTTCTCAGATGCCCTGAGGTTATTTTATAAGAAGTACATACTTAGAATTGATCCTTTTCTTTAAGGCCCATAAGCGTCAGTAAAGGGAACACCATGAGTACATGAAATAGATAAATGTGTTTCCATATTCTACAAAAAGTTTGTTACCTGCCAGCCTGATAAAAGTATAATTTGTCACTATCATGTCTGTGCTGGGATCACTATGCTGACAAACCACACCTAACATCTGAGCAATCTAAGTGTCTGATGAAGCAGGTCACCAATGAATGTGCTAGTGTCCTGAGGACAGCATAGTGTGCAGAGTAAAGCAAACACGTGGACATGTGCATGGATCAGGTGCATTTCTCCTAATCTGTGACCAGCAGTCATATTGCAATTGTATAAGGAGATTTGGAGACCACAAATAAACTTTCTGAAAACAGTCAATAGGAGCATGATGAGATGAAAGCATGAGTTTTTTTTTTTAAGTAAAATTATATTGTTCTTAATTTTGAGCACCCCTTGGTAGATCTAGTTAGTTATTGATGATTTCAAGAATAAAAAAAAAAAAACTTTTATAAGTAAGAACATTAAGCTCTACTGGAATATAGAAAGTGCAGGGAGAGCAAAGGAAATTTTCTATTTGTTTTTACAAAATCTACATATCAGTGATTTTAAAACTTTACAAATATAGTGGGGCAAACTATAGTAATAGTAATAGTATTAGTAGTACTAATACTACAACATAGTAATAGTAAATAGAATTAAACAAGATTCTTAATGAATCCTATGCCATATACCTAAATAGGATTTGCCTCAGAAATGCAAGATTAAAAATTAGAAATTCTTTACATTTCATCACAAGATGCAGGCTTATTCTGAAACTGATGAAACTTGAGACTCCGTATATTGTATTTCTAGAAGACCTTTCCATGGTAGCTTTCATCTTTCATTCTAAAGATAAGTCTTAATTTCATATTTCTGTATTCTTCTCTCAAAGAAGGTCCTTCAAACTGAATGTTTTAGGCCCTACATAAACTGGAAACTCTTTTATTTTGCCATGTTAATAATTTTTAAGAAAAAAAAACACCAAGTTACATTAAAATTGCATTTGATAAAAATTTAAATCTGTTTTTAATAAGAATCTTAGAATATATGATACAGATTTGTGGTTCTATGGCATTATGTTAAGACTCTGACCAAAAGATAAGGTGCAGCTTGATGGTAGAATCTTTAAAGATGCTATGAAAGCAGGTACATAGAATATCTCCCTCTCCCTTGATTTAATCCTAGGTCAGTATTATTAGGCACATTTCATATATATTCTCACACAATTATTGGGCCTTACTTAGTTGAAAGGAATAATATTGTTAGCAAAACAGATTTGAGTCTGGTCTTTGTACAGTTAACATAAATATAGAAGGAATGTGATACCATTATTAATAGTTTCAAATATCCTAGTTGTTTCTTTGGAAGATTTAAGTTATTAGAAAAAATTATTAGGAAGTATAAGATCACTGTTTAAGATGGCTGGTTATGAATCACTTCAGAAATATAAATATTTTATAAAATGTAATTTAAAAAATTGTCTCAAATATATAATAAAAAGTATAAAAATCAAAGAATGACCACAACATAATATGACCTATATATATGTGCCTATTTAAATATACATCAAAGATTTTAAAAAATAGGAAAGACTTTTTTCTTGGAGATTAATAACTTATTATAAAAATTGTTTATCTTCATTAAGTTAATTTACAATTTTGTAATATTAGAGGTACACGTGTTTTCTTCACATACTTGGTTTTTACACAGATTGATTCAGGTTTGTCCACTCAGACAGTACACATTGTTACCAATAGGTGTAAGTTTACCCACCCCTCCTCCTGCCTCTCTGAGCATGATTTTCATTAAGATTAACTTCCATATACAAATTTAAATCTTGATCAGCTCCATCCTGGTATTGAGCATGTGTGTATGTTTCTCCATTCCTATGACGTTTCACTAAGTAAATACTTTAAAAATTAATTTAATATATAGTTCACAAAAGCATTCAAATCAGTGGGAAAAATTTTTCCACAATAAGAGATAATTGGCTATTCATTTTGGGCATGTTTTGACTCATTCTTTATACTAAATTCTATATAAAGAACTAAACACTACCAAAAAAAGAAAAAAAATACACACAGATGAAGTATTAAAATAAATTAAGTGTAAGCATGTCTAACTTTATGGTGTGGAAAATCTAAGCCTAGCTCAGATGTCATAACACCAACGGTGAATCTTGAGAAGGGAGAGAACTTGTATCTGATAAGAGAACTTATCAGAATCACCTTGGGTCATTATTGTATGTTACTGCATATCAACATTAATAAGTATAGTCATTACCATAAAACGATATCCTGTGTGTACACACATACACACAGATATATGCACATGTACATAGTAATATACACAGTATATATAAATGCAGTGTTACGTGTAATTTTATATTACCTTTGTATGTATTAATGTAGGGATTGAGGCTTAGAAGGATGGCCACCAAACTATTTCTAGTGGCTTCCTGTGAGTGGTCAGACTTCTTCAGGGCATTTACACTCCTCTTTATATTTTTTCCTATATTATTGGAATTTTCTGCAAGTACTACATTTATGTAAAATATGCAATTAAGGAAATACACTAACAGATAAAACACTATCTCAGATAAATATATGATTTGAGTGTGTATGATGCTTTTAATTTGTGCTCAAATAGACTGGGTGGTACATATCAATGAGTTATGAGTCATACTTCTAAAAAAACACATTCATCTATTAAATGGTCCGATTTTTCATAGTCACAATTTCAGAGAACTGCATCACAGTAGAGGAACATGAAGTCATCAGCTACAACTGTCATAATTCCATATACAAAGAAAGAACCTCAGATAGTTTAAATGAGTTACTGAAATTTATACTAGAGGCTGAAGCCAGAACACGGATAATCTCTAAATCAGTGCTCTTTTCACCATATCACTGTTTTCTTCCCATATTTCCACCACTACCCCATAGTCCTTGATGATGAATGAGTAATTAGCATTGGTGTAAGCAATATTTTAAGACAGCATGAAATTCATACCTAATGATGGTGAATTACTAATTCTAGAAAGCGCTTAGCATTTTGCATATTGCAGGTTTTGTATTAATTAAAAAGAATACGTTTTCAAGCAATCCTCTACTACGTGACCCTGCTAATGTTTGTCGGGTATTCAAGTGCCTTCAGATAAAGGACCCAAGGTGACTCTGCGTCTCTTATCCTAATTTGGTGATTTCTAGATGACTGACACACACACTTGGAGGCTGGTTTCTCATTAAATCAACGTGGGATTGAATTTGTCAGGCATTTTATCCCTTCATGTTTGTAAAGTTCACTAGAGACACAAAAGTGACCAACGTGAATTAAAATTAAGTGCAAATCAATCTGGTAGAACATATTGAGTAATACAAGAAAAAAAATCAAACAAAACAATGCTTTTATCAACTTAAAAGGAAAGATGTAACAATTCCCCCATGCAAAAAAGATATTATATTTCTTTGTTTATTATGACAGTTTATTGCAAAGCTTATACAACATTAAAAAAATCATTGATAGCCCACAGACAATTGATGACAATCTATACATAATATTGTTATATCTTATATCTCTGATGCATTTTAGAAAGTGATGGAGTCTTTAATCTGTTTCTCTTTTGAAATCCAATCCTCTACCCTCCACGTACCCTATGCCTAGCAAATTGCTTTGCAATTCTTCATGAGTTTTGTTTAAAAAGAAATATTTTGCAGGTAATTATAGTTAATTTTTAATGTCATAGGTACTATTTAATTTAATAATAGCTAGGAATAAAATAGCTCACATGACATTAAAATCCAATAGGAGGTAAATGAATTCATGGAAAGATTGAATAAAATATCCATCAAAAAAAGAAGAATAACTAGCTGAGAAAACAAAGTATTCCAAATTAGAATTCTTCAGTAAATGTAGGCCAATATTCTAAAAGGCCAATTACTTATTTAGAATGTTCCCCCTCTTACCAGGTAAGGGGAAAATGGTATTATATTAGGCTTTTCTAATATGAAAGCAGTGGAGGAGTAAGACATCGAAGCATTCATAAAGATGAAATTATAGTAGAATGAAAGAAACAAAGTAGTATTTTTTCACTACCTTGTGAGAGATATATGAATTGAAGATGTGTGAATATTAAGATTAATTTGAGGACCTAACGAAAAACCTGTGGAATTTGGAGTTTGGTGATGAGGGAGTCTGCGACTGAGTCACAGCTTTGCTTTCTTTCAGGTACAACCCTGGGAAAATGATTGGACTTCTCTGAGGTTCACATAACACCTATCTCACAGATACAGAAAGATTTGAGTTGTCAATATCTAATGCTGATTTTCCGCTCACTGTGTACCAAGCACTCTTGTAGGGTCTTTACGCTGACTGGTAAGCTATCATACTACAGTAGATTTTATAATTATCACTATTTTACAGAAAAGCAAGCAGGGGTTAAGTAACAAGCTCAAGACCTCATAGCCAGTGATTGGAGAATCTATGTGCACCAGATAATGCAACTCCAGAAATCACACATTGCTGTCAGTAAAATGTGTCAGCTGCAGAGGGTGGATGTTCAGTAGAGGAAATGGTAACATATGTGTTTGTTATTATCTGCATCCACTGCATTGCAAATTCCTGTGAGCAGAAAATTCTGGTTCAATGAATGAATGACTTTTATTTATATATTAATGTTTTTGATTGTGCATTGAATGTAAGCTTTTCTACTTTTTCTGAGTACCACCTAAAATAATACAACAAGACAGCTTCTTTTTTTTTACTTCTCTTTGGATTCAACAACTGTTTTTAAAGCTATATTTTTAATACACATAGCTGGTAGCCATCATTGTTGGAAACACTGATTTGAAGAATGGAGGAGTTCATCAAGATGTCTGTTTTCTCTTTGTGTTTAGTTTACCTTTCGTAAATAATGTAAAAAAAAATCATCTTTAAGACGTGAGGAAAAGGCATTGAGAAATCCATGCAATGTATAAATAGTCTTTGGGTCAAAAAAGAAAAAGCAAAACAGAGCATGTACCAATTGTAATTTCAGAATGCAATCTCAAGGTATTTTTTAAACAGCATTTTCACTGGGGTATTTTTTTAGAGCAAGACTATCTTTAGCTGTCTTTGAAAAGTTAAATGTTTCAAACAGTGCATCGTCAAACATTTAATCAGATAGAAGAATACATGTAAGAGAGGCATCTGTAATATTTTTTTCATACAATTACTTTGGAATATTATTAAGCATCGTGGGCAATTTAACATTTTATTTTCTTGTGCATTTATAGAACAGCACAAAAGAAAATGGTATTAAAGTAAAACTTTAAATTTTTTTAAGTATTGATACTTCAGGAAAGAGGTATTTACTAGAGTGGTTCCTTGATTCATTTAGACATGAGAACATTGCTTATTCACTATTCACAACTATTTAAGGATAAACTTTGATGTAATTTATAACACAGAGAGGGCAGAGCAACACATTGGTGTGAGTACTGTAAACACACTTTATTTTATCCTTGATTAAAGGATTTAATATTCCCATGCTTCAGTTTTCTTCTCAGTAAAATAAAATATCATCAGTGTCTTCCTAACAGGATTGTCTATGGTTCAATTCAAAATATTTGTGGATATGGTAGTTTGGGGTGGTGGCACTTAGTGAAATTGGATTCATTCTTTGTCTCTCCAGGTCAGAGTCCTGGAAGTAGCATCAGGAGAATTATGAAACATACCATTTATTTTGGTGAGCTCAAAATCAGTGTTTCTAGGCTTGAGTCCATCCCATCCTCCTATCTTCCCTGATTTTGCCACTTTGTGTAGTCTTCACAGCTATTCTTAACTTCCATTCTACACCACTCTGGACTATGTCTCTCAGAAACATTTCTCAAATGCCAGAGCCACCTTACATTATGCAGAAGGCCTGAGCCCTGGGCCATTGATTATCGGATGAGAGTATGCCTTTTTAGGCCCAATCTAACCAAGAATAGGACAGCCTTTTCTCCCCATTAAGTCTTCATTTGAACATTTAAGTGCAGAATTTGGAAAAGATGGCTCATTCATTCATTTGTACTAATACTGTATTTTGCAAGTATCAGCTGTCTTCTAGTGACTTGACTTGTTCTAGAATGCAGAGAAACAAAGCATAACTTTTGCCATCAAAAATAATTACTACCCTAGAGGTGAGAGGTAAATAGATAAGAAAACAGGTGGTTATACGACCAGGTACTGACTACTAGCATATCAAGAAATTTTGATTTAGGAAAAATGACTTCTTTTTTTAAAGTAAGTAATAAATACTATTGAAAAAATACTAGAATCAAGAAAACTCGATTCTAGCACTATTTATTCCACCATTTCTTCACCTCAGTTTTTCACCTATAATATGAAGTAACTGGACTAGACAGACAGTTTCTGTTAAGTCCTTACAGCTCTAATATTTTATGTGTCCTATTAAATTACTCCTGAAATAATTCATCTATCTATCCCTGTCCATCTAGATAATGTAAATATTGCTGAATCCAAGAGAAATCTGTGTACTTGAAAGGATTAAATTATTCCTGAACAATAACAGAAATTTCTTATTCAATTAAGATATTCTGTGTGTGTTTTTGTGTTTGTTGATTCTGTTACTTTGTTCCTGCTTTTCTTTAAATGGAGTGTCATTAATCTGGATGTTCTATAGTATGAATGTAGATGGCATTTGGCCCATTGTCTCACAGAACACAGCTGTGTGCTAATGGTCTGATTAGCAGGCCCTTATGTGTACTGATGGTGTAATAGAACTGGGGTATTTGACTACTGAAGGAAGCTCATTTTAAACATTATGAGACTAACTCAAAATACATGTATTTGTTCACATAAATACCCTCATAAGCCTTCTAACATATTAGAATGTGTTCAATAATATCAGTGGGAATGGCTGGAAGATGGAACTAATAAAATGAAAAGGGAGGGCTGGGTGCAGCGGCTCATGCCTGTAATCCTGGGACTCTGGGAGGACTGGGCACGGTGGCTCATGCCTGTAATCCTAGGACTCTGGGAGGCTGAGGCAGGTGGATACCTTGAAATCAGGAGTTCAAGACCAGCCTGAGCCAGAGCAAGACCCTGTCTCTACTAAAAATTGAAAAACTAGCAGGCGTTGTGGTGGGCACCAGTAGTCTCAGCTACTCAGGAGGCTGAGGAAAGAGGATCACTCGAACCCAGAATTTGATGTTGCTGTGAGCTATGACACCACAGCACTCTTCAGGGCAACAGTGTGAGACTCTGTGTCAACTAAAAAAAAAGAAAGAAAAGCGAAAAGGGAGGTACCATTTTACAAAAACCACTTTTAAGATCACTGATAATCTAGCTGGGCATTGTGGCGGGCACCTGTAGTCCCAGCTGCTTGGGAGGCTGAGGCAAGAGAATCACCCAAGCCCAGTAGCTGGAGGTTGCTGTGAGCCATGTGACGCCACGGCACTCTACCAAGGGCAGTAAAGTGAGACTCTGTCTCTACAAAAAAAAAAAAAAAATCACTGATAATCTCCTTTTTTCCCCTAATCCAGTGTTTTCCCCCAAATCCTTTTCTTCTCTATAAACACCATCTTAGATGCATAGTATTTTACCAGTACAAAGAGCGTCCCCAGCTCGTCTGATAATATCTTCATTCCTATGCCAGTTAGTATCTTCTCTGCATCATAACTATTGGTTACGTAATCGATAAGACCATGAATTTTTTGAGTCCAATAACTATGTTTTTTTCCTTTCTAGTCCACCATATAACCATACTGGAGGCTCAATAAAAGTTGTTAAATCAGAAAGTTGATGTAGGATCACAAGGAAAAATTCTAGAACTATGCTTACTCTTCTAAAGAAATATCTGCAATTAAACAATCAAAAACATTATTCATCCCCCGCCCCCCAGAACTTATTCACAGCAACCTCAAACTTTTGGGCTTAAGCCATTCTCTGGCCTCAGCAGCCAGAGTAACAGGGGCATGCACTGCAACACCTGGCGGGGTTTTTATACCATGTTGCCTGATGTAGTGATTTTTGACAGACCATTTGAATTTTCTACTCCTGACTGTAGCTCGTGTTTGAGTGATTTAAGTATTATCTACACACCCCTTTAATTAAGGTTTAGAGTGTATGCTAGTTTTTTTTTTTTTTTTAAAGAACATCTCAAAGGATGTTCAGGGTTTCATCTTGCTGATAACTTGACCTAGTTCATCACTGGTTGAAAATTCATTGTTTAAGAATCTGACAATTTTGTATGCACATGAGCATTCTAAATGTTCTCTACACTAACTTGAAACTAAAAATAAATGACAGAGCAAAGACTATTATAACCATTGCCTTACATACCATAATGAATTAAAAAAAGGATGATTTTTTTTTCTTTTGTATATACAATGACCAAGATGACATTACCTGTGAGGGTCTGATATTTCTCTTCAAAATTTGGTTCTTGATGATATAAATTTAAGACAAGAAAAATGTCCTTCTGAATAAAAAGTAATTTATACATTCCAGCATCTTGAACTGGAGGAATATATACAAAAAATAGTTCAATATCCGTGAGACTTTTCATGTGCAGCGTCAGTCAGAAAGAGACTGCTCCCTCATCATGGTTTTATTCACACCCTCTCAGGATTCCAAACATAGAGACAATTTCACTCTATGAGTATAGAACCTGTTACCTCAGCAATTATGTTAGTCTCGTTTTTTCTTCTCTCTTTCTAAGAAATTCAGAAGTTCTTGAGAATATTCTGAAACTCCATTGAATTCATTATCTATTTTTTTTATGCTCCATAGAAAACCAGAAGTGATTCAGTCATTCATTCAATGACTATTTTCTTAAAGGCTCTTTTGTGACAGGCAGGGATTTTGGGACTATGAATCCAGCATCCCAGCAGACAATCCCCAGCTCATATTAGGCTTACACTCTAGTGGATTGAATTTAAGACTAAGGTTGAAACAATATTTATTTCATTAAGGGTACACAAAATTACTAAGCAAATTTCTACTTGATAAATGTGATAGCACTTTAAAAACAGTGTATAGAGGATAAATGTTAACCTGCAAGATAAATATTTCAATGAGCCTGCAGATCATCCAACAAAAAGCAACAAAAATGATAAATATAAATTATCCCAAAATTTGGGTATTATGTTTCTTTTACAAACTATCCACTCAGCTTACTCTGATGCTAAAGCAGATAAAGATAAAATTTTCTTCTTCTAGAGTAAATTATCAAATCTTTTCTTTGAATGTCCCCTGGTCAAAGTGGCAATTGACAAAGTTGCATACAATTTAGTGTTTACAATAAGCAACATGCTTATGTTAATCAGTCACTGTATAAAGGAAAAGGCCTTGAATTGGGAATCCCACAATCTATTTCTAGACTTAATTCTGCCATATGCACTTCTTACCTGTTAAACACTTTCTTAGTCTATGAAATCAAACTTAGACCAATTAGTTTTTTTTCAAGTGTGCGTCATTTGCAAAATTGCAAAACTATAGGTTTGACTTTTGAAACTGTATGAAAGATTCAGATCAGGAATACCTACTGTCAATAACTAAACACAATCTCCCCTCCCTGCCTCTCTCCCACTTGACACTCACCATAGCCACACACACTATCTGTTAGTTATTCTTTCATACTTTTATCCTTTTCCACAGCCAAAAACTAAATTAAATGCATAATAAAGTATACTGGGAAAATACTCTGCTGCAGAAAGACTTAACTTACAATAATTTACATGGTAGAACATGAATTTGAATGTGAAGTTTCTCAGGTAACCAGAGAGTTTAGGTCAGGTTACAGCCATTCCTTTTACTCAACATGTACTTAAATGAATATAATTACAGAACAAAAAGGTTTACAGAGTTTTCAGATACTTTTATAGTAGGGATTCTTTAAAAATTAAAGAATGATTTATAATAGAAAACACAACTTGTCTGTGTTTTGTTTAGAAGAAGGTTAAAAGAAGATTGTCCTTTATTCTGTAACTACCATGATGAGAACATTGGAATATGGGTAACTCTCCTTTAAAGTGGACACGATATTCTAAAGTGCATGCATGATTTGATTTAACTTTTTTTTTTTTTTTTTTCAGTTTTTGGCCGGGGCTTGGTTTGAACTCACCACCTCCAGCATATGGGGCCAGTGCCCTACTCCTTTGAGCTACAGGTGCCACCCGATTTTATTCAACTTTATATGCACTAAAAACCTTAAGAATACCTTTTTGTCTTTAAAAAATAAAATAACTAATCTGAATCAAACAGGAGATGAATTAAGAGTGAAAGTGGCATACTCTTAATTTCCTCTTTCTTATAATTTTTCTATTTACTTTGGGGGAAAAGAAAAAAATTGTTTCCTCAACATGGGACTTAAGAATTATAAGTCAATTGTGTAAATACATAAGATGAAGGTGAAAGTTCCAAAAGATATTATTTAAATACATTTTTAAAATTTCTTATTTTTTTATCGTTTTGGATTAATTGAGGGTACAAAGAATTAGGTTATACTGATTGCATTTGTTAGATAAAGTCTTTCTTAAATTGTGTGCCACCCCCAAGAGGTGTGCCATGCAGCGTGACCACCATCCTCCTCCTTCCTTCCCTCTCCCCACTTGCTCATTCCCCTATATCCCCCTTTTAGCTCATCTGCTGCCTTCATATTAGAATTAAGTACACTGGATCCTTGCTTCTTCATTCTTGTGATATTTTACTAAGAAGAATGTGTTCCACCTCCATCCAGGTTAATACAAAAGATGTAAAGTCTCCATCTTTTTTTAGTGGCTGAACAGTATTCCATAATATACACAGACCACAGCTTGTGAATCCATTACTATGTTGGTGGGCATGTAGGCTATTTCCACATTTTGGCAATTGTAAATCGAGCTGCGATGAACAGTCTAGTGCAAATGTCCTTATGATAAAAAAATTTACTTCTTCTGAGTAGATGCCTAGTAATGGGATTGCAGGATCAAATGGGAGGTCTAGTTTGGATTTTTTGAGGATTCTCTATACTTCCTTCCAGAAAGTTTGTATTAGTTTGCAGTCCCACCAGCAGGGTAAAAGTGTTCCCTTCTCTCCACATCCATGCCAGTATCTGCAACTTTGGGACCTTGTGATGTGGGCCATTCTCACTGCGGTTAGGTGATATCTATGGGTAGTTTTGATTTGCATTTCTCTGATGATTAGGGCTGATGAGCATTTTTTGATATGTCTGTTAGCCATTCATCTGTTTTCTTTACAGAAGGTTCTATTCATGTCTCTTGCCCAGTGATGTATTAGATCTTTGGGTCTTTTCTTGTTGATTAATTTGAGTTCTCTAGTTATCAAGCTTTCATCCAATTCATACTATGCAAATATCTTTTCCCATTCTAAAGGTTGTTTGCATGGTTTTTATTTCCTTAGCTATACAGAAGGTTTTCAGTTTAATTAAGTCCCATTTGTTTATTTTTGTTGTTGTTGCAATTGGCACAGAAGTCTTGTTCATAAAATCTTTCCCCAGGCCTACATCTTCTAGTGTTTTCCCCACACTTTCTTCAAGGATTTTTGTTGTTTCATGCCTTAGATTTAAATCTTTAATCCATCTTGAGTCAATTTTTGTAAGTGATAAGATGTGTGGGTCCAGTTTCAGTCTTTTACATGTGGTTATCCAGTTCTCTCAACACCATTTGTTGAATAGGGATTCTTTTCCCCAGTGTATGTTCTTGTTGGTTTTCAAAGATCGGGTGGGTGTAAGAGGTTAGTTTCATATCATGGTTTTCTATTTGGTTTTCTATTCTCATAGTTGTCTATTTTCAAATGTCAAAGTCTCCATTTTTGTGCCACTATAATGTTGTTCTGATCACTATGGTCTAGTATAGCAAAAAGTCTGGTCGGGTGATACCCCTGGGTTTGTTATTATTACTAAGAATTGCCTTAGCTATACAGGGTTTATTCTGATTCCATACAAAATGAAGAATTATTTTTACCAAATTTTGAAAGGATGATGATGGTATTTTAACAAGGATTGCATAGAACCTGTAGATTGCTTTGGAAAGTATAGACATTTTAACAGTGTTGATTCTTCCCAACCCATGAGCATGGTACATTTTTCCATTTGTTAATATCTTTTCCTATTTCTTTTCTTAAGGTTTCATAATTTCCTTTATAGAGGTCCTTCACCTCTTTTGTTAGGTATACTCATAGGTATTCCATTTTATTTGAAACTACTCTGAGGGGAATTGTGTCTTTGATTAGCTTCTCATCTTGGATGTTATTAGCATATACAAAGGCTACTGATTTGTGGACATTGATTTTATATCCTGAGAAACTGCTATATTTTTTATTACTTCTAGGAGTGTTGTGCTTGAGTCTTTGGGGTTCTCTAAGTATAAGATTATATTGTTGGGAAAGAAGGAGAGTTTGACCTTCTCTGCATCCATTTTGATGCCCTTCTTTCCTTCTCTTGCTCAACTGTATTGGCTAGAACTTCCATCACTATGTGAATAGTAGTGGTGATAGAGAACAATCTCGTATGGTTCCAGTTCTAAGAGGAAAAGCTTTCAGTTTTACTCCATTTAATATAATATTAGCTGTGGGTTTGTCATAGATGACTTTGATCAGCTTCAGAAATGTGCCACTTATGCCTATATTCTTAAGTGCTCTAAGTAGAAAAGGATGCTAAATTTTGTTGAATGCTTCTTCTGCATCTATTGAGAGGATCATATGGGTCTTTGTTTTTGTTGTCGATATGGCAAATTACATTTATGGACTTGCACATGCTGAACCAGCCTTGCATCTCTGGGATGAAACCTACTTGATCGTGATGAATGATTTTTTTAATGTGCGGCTGTAATATATTGGCTAGGATTTTATAGAGAATTTTTTCATCTATATTCATGAGTGAAATAGGTCGGAAATTCTAACTTTTAGTTGGGTCTTTTCCTGATTTCGATATCAGGATAATGTTTGCTTCATAGAATGTGTTGGGGAAGATTCCTTCCAATTTTTTTTGAATGGTCTCTGAGGTATCGGTATAAGTTCTTCTTTCAATGTTTGATAGCATTCTGGTATGAAGTTGTTTGGCCCAGGGCATTTTTTTGTTGGGAGATTTTTTTATTGTTTCTTCCATCTCAGTTCAGTTCTCAAAATCAGTCTGTTCAAGAGATCTATTTCTTTTTGATTAACTCTAGGGAGAGGGTGTGATTTCAGTTATAGTTCCATTTTCTCCACATTGTCAAATTTCTGGGCATAGACTTTCTTGTTCTCAGAGATCATCTCTTGTATCTCTGGCATCTGTTGTCATGTCACTTTTATCATTTCTGATTGAGGTTATTGGAGATTTCACTTTTCTGTTTCTAGTTAATCTGGCCAAAGGTTTATCTATTTTATTGACTTTTTTGAAAAAACAACTTTTTGTTTCATTAGTTTTCCAAATGGTTCTTTTGTTTTCAATTTCATTCCTGTATGATTTAATTTGGTTATTTCTTTTCTTCTGCTAGGTTTGGGATTAGATATTTCTTCTTTTTCCAATTCCATAAATGATTCTTGAATTTCTTGATGCATTCCCTTTCTGCTTTTCAAATGTAGATATCTAATGTGATTAACTTACCTCTTAAGTCTGCTTTTGCTGTTTTCCACAGGTTTTGGTAACTTGTATCTTCATTGTTGTTATGTTGGAGGAATTTAACAACTTTCTCTTTTATCTCTTCCTGAACCCAACTATCATTGAGCATAAAGTTTAATTTCCAAGTCTTTGTGTAGGGATGAATATTTTTGCTGAAGTTGAGTTTTACCTTTATTGCCTTGTGGTCTGAGAAGAGGTTTGATTGAGGTTTGATTTGTATCCTAGGAAGTGGTTGATTCTGGAGTACATATCATGGGCTGACAAGAAAAATGTATATTACTTAGCTTTGGGATGGTGTGTTCTGTATATGTCTATTAATCCCATTTGTTCTTGGGTCACATTTAAGTCCTTTGCATCTTTGCTTACTTTCTGTTTTAGAGGATATGCTCAGTTTTGAAAGAGGGATGTTAAAGTACCCGACTATTACGGTGTTATGGGATATAATACTGCTCAGGCCCATCAAGGTCTGTTTCATAAATCTGGGAGCACTTAAGTTGGGTGCATAAACATTTAAAATTGAAATGTCTTCTTGTATTGTTCCTTTGACCAGTATAAAGTATTCAACTTTATCTTTCTTAAAATCAGTTGCTTTTACATCCGCTTTTATCTGAAAATAAGTGTGAAACCCCTCCTTTCTTCTGATTTCCATTTGCTTGAAAACTGTTTTTCATCACTTAACCCTAAGTCTTTATTTGTTCTTCAAGGCTAGGTGTATCTCCTGGGGACTTTTTTTTATCTAATCAGCCAGCCTATGCCTCTTTAGTAGTGAATTCAGTCCATTGACATTTTGAAGAGAATTGATAAGTTAGGTGGAATGCTATTCATCTTATTTTGTAAATGTCCATTGTGTAGTTTTTTCCTTTGTGCAATTTGGATACTAAGTGTTGACCTTTAGCTTCTGGATGTTTACTTTGCTGATGGTCAATTGTGATGTTCAGTATTGACAATATGTCTAAGTATTTCCAGTAAAGCTGCTCTTGTTGTGGCAAATTTCCTTGGTGCTTGTATATCTGCAAAAGAGTTGATTTCTCCATCAATTTTGAAGCTTAGTTTAGCAGGATATAGAATTCTGGGCTGAATTTTTTGTTGTTGTTTAAGAATATTGAAGGTGGATGGCCATGCTCTTCTGGCTTGGAAGGTTTAAGTCGAAAATTCTTCTTGTATCCTATTGGCTCTGCCCTGGTAGGTCAGTTGGAGCTTACACCTGCTGCTTGCAGAATTTTTTCTTTCATCTGAACATCAGACAGGTTCATTTCATTATGTCTTGGAGAAGTTCTGCTTGAGTTGACCTAGGATTCAAAATCCATCTGAAAGGACTGTGTTGGGTTCTTTAGTAAAATTTGAGTTTTCATTTATGATAGTCTCCAGTATTGCTTCCATTCCTATGGGACAAACTTCTTGCCCTTTAGGATTCCATATAATATGTATGTTTGAGCACTTCCTGGAGTCTCGAGTTCTCCAAGCACCTATTCTGCTTTCTCTCTCTTCTGAATCTTTAACTGCCTGGATGAACTGAAAATTTTATCCTTTATCTCTGAGGTTCTTTATTTACATGGTCTAACCTATATTTGATACTTTCTATTGCATCTTTACATTCCATCATTGTCTCCTTCATTTCCTTAAGCTCCACCATACCTTTTCTATATTCTACATATCTCTCAATTGACTTTTGGTTCTGTCTTTCCATTTTCTCCTCCACTCCTTTTATTGTCTCCATCATCCACATTTTAAATTCCATTTCTGTCAAGTCCATTAATTCTTGATGGGTGGAGTCTTCCACAATAGCTGCCTCATGGTCCCTTGGGGGAGTTCCTTTATTTTGTTTGTTCATGTTGCCTGAATTTTTCTGTTGGTTCCTCCTCATGTTTTTTTCTTCTTATTCACCTCCTTGTTTTCCTTTTTTCCTTCTCACTGCCTCCTTTGCTTCAAACAGAAGTCCTTGCTCTTGATGACACTATGTTGTAATATGTTGTCAGGACACCAGGTGGCACTGCAGTTTTTTTAGGTGACAGACAGCACAGCTCGCAAACTCTATGGTCTATATTTCAAACTTAGTTGCCCTTGGTGGTGATCATCTGATTGTTTCCTCAGCATTCAGACCCTGCCAGGTTGGGATCTTAAAGCTCACAAGAATCCTTTAGGGGGAGGTTCCACGTGAGCCCCTGACACCAGTTCCTGTGGGGTGTGGGAATCCCTCAGCCTGTCCCAAGAGTGGAGTTCTGATCCTAGCAGGTAGAGTTAAGATGGCTATGCTTTATTACCTTGCTAAGACCTTATTGCAACCTTCCCACAACAGAAGCCCTCTGGCCTCTGAGACCTTCTCAGTATGGCTGCCTTGCCAACCACCAAACCTATGGCAAGTCTACTCCAGCTGGTATTCAAATCTGGTTGCTGTATGCTGTTTGAGTCCGCCCACTCTTCCAAGCTTTCCACTCAATGTGCAACTTTCTCCAACAATTGAAAGCTTCAATAAGGCTTCCTCCCATCCCAGACCACTGCAGGGGCCAGGCAATCCCAGCCAATTGCAAACACTTGCCTAATCGATCAGATTTTCACAGCTCCAGATCATACGCTATATCCAGCTCACCACCTCCTCACTGTGTTCCTGAGCTATGACTCTGGGTAAATTCCCTGCACCATGTATGGCTGGGGTCTCTCTTTTTCCCCAGTCATTCAAGGACAACTCCGCTGAATGAGCCCTCTGGTCCACTATCTTGCTACAAATATATTTTAGATGAGACCATAACATGCATCACAGTGCTTTTAAATAAATGAATATCATGTTACCCAGTAAGTAGGTGAGTATGAGGATCTTTAGATCAATTTAGAAACTAATTATGTATTGAAGATCCCTTTCCCCATATGAATATTATTATTTTGTGGACGGTCTAAAAAAATCCAATTCAGAAATGCTCATTTTAACCTGAAGTTATAATATGATACATTGTTCTTTTTTCTAACTCATAAAGTCATCAGTGTGATCATACCATGCTGTCTGAATGCTGGAAGGTAATGATGTAAAGATGTTGATGAGCATCTGTAAGGTTTTCTTCCTCAGTAAGGAGGGAGATGGAAGTCAAGTGTTAAAAGTCTAGGAAACTCTCATGTCTTGCCCCCATAAAGCGTGACACACACCAAGGCCCCACCCCCCTCCCTCCTTCCCTCTTTACCTAACAATTGCAATCAGTGTAACCTGGCTTATTTACCCTCAATGAATCCCCAACAATAAAAAAAAAAGTCTAGGAAGCTCTTTCATAAATCACAATACCACATTAAAGTATAAAACTAATCATATCAACTAAATTTATGTTTCGTGGAAGAAGTTGTTAAAGAAAATTCCATAAAACTGTAATTACTTTTTCCCAGTTCATATTGTTTTATTTGTGAGACTATATTGCCATGATTTTACTTATTTACCTTTCAGTCTTGGGCATCATCGTGTGGAGCCAGGAGCCAGTATCTTGGTTACGACACATGCTGAACACGGGCTAGTTACTCACACGTTCTTCCAGAGTGTTTGGCATATTGACCAAATGGAGAGTGAACACATGCTTAAGGCAGTTGATTCATCTTTAGCATTATTTCTATATACAGTTCTCAGCATATATAAATAACACCAGCATAGATTATTTTGAATTCTAGAAAATTATATTTACTTTTTCCTAAAATTTAGAAACAGAGATATTTTTAGATGTTATATTTTTCATTTATTATAAAGATTATGTTTTTTTAATATTTCCTATATGATATCACTTTTTAAAAAAAAAAGTAATTGTGTGTCCTAAATAGATAAATATTGTTGCTATATTTTGTTGAGTAGGACCTAGAAATGAGACTCATAAGAGCTATATATTTTCAAAAGGCCCATTTCATAAATAACTTGCCTGTTGTGCACTGTAATTGAGGTTGTAGGCATATGAAGCCAGTAACCTATTGTTTATTATAGACCCATTTTGTCATTTTGATGGTACAGATTCAAGTATGGCAATCTTTTCTCTCTGCTTCACTGGCTACATGACTTCCGTCGGCTAAGACCATATTGAAACAGAGACTTGAATTTCATAAGTTATGACAGCCTGAGGGCTGAATGGGAAGCCTATTAGCTGACCTAGGAGATTAAGGAATGATAAATCCTGATGAGCACTGACCGTGCATAGCTTACTATATTAAACAGTTATCTCTTTAATATACTCAGAAAAATTTCAAGTAAACATAATTTAAATGCATTAAATCATATTGACAAAATGATTGAACATAAAAGCTTTATCTTATAAAACCACACATACTCTACCCCAATAATTGTACCATCTGCTTAAACTCACTGCATAAACCTTAAAACGACTCGGCGAGACATCTTGGGATCAATCAGCTATTTACTGTAGGGAAGAAGGAAACATCACAGATGATTTTTAGAAATATTATACACATGATTATCCTCAAGGTCAATAGTAATAAGATGAGCTGAATATTAACTGTTAGAAGACAAGGGGGCAGAAGAAAAAACTGCAAGTGGATGAAATTTAAGAGTATAAATCAAGTAAACCTTAACAGAGTACATTTTGATCAAAAGGGATAAATTTTCAGCTATCAGATGAATTAAGTTCTGAGTATCTAACATTCAGCATTAGGCCTATAGTTAATTATACGGTATTTTTTACTTGAAATTTGTTAAAACAACATATTTTAAGTGACCTTAGAACACAAAGGCCACACACAGAAAAAATCATAATTAGGGGAGGTGATGGATGTGCTAATTAATTTGACTGTGGTACTCAGTGCACCATATGAATGCATATCATGTCATCACATTGTATACCTTCTATACATTTTTATTTGTCAAATATTCCAAAATACAAGAATTCAATCCTGAATATCATGGATTATGAAATTCTTCTGTTTGGCTTAACCTCTCCTCTACATTCCATGCTTGTGTATCTAATGACCAAGAAGAAATTACTACTTGGACATCTAATGGATATTTCAGACCCCATATATGCAAAACTAGCCACTGTCTTTCCACCACAAAGTTGTTCCTCCTGCCCTCCACTTCTCAGAATATGGAAGCTCCTCTTTCAGCGATTAAGAACCTACACCCTAGAAACACCTTTGGCTCACTCATCTAATCCATCCCATTAAGAAGTAATTCAGGTCAACTTTTAAACAAAAGTTTTATTGTTTAAAACTTTTCAAAGCCTTTTCCACATTACTAGAGAAAAAAAAAAAAAAAAAGCCAGAGATCTTCCAGGTCCGCTCCACGTCATCTGCTCTGGCTGCTCTCTGTGGACAATCTCACCACACCTGGACAGGAAGTTGCTTTTTCTCAACCACATTATTTCATCTCCCTGTTTATTTTTCTTTCTCTCCACCTTGAACACTTTGCCCCCAGATACTGATATACCAATGTTCACTCATTGGCCTCCAGTCCAGCCCTCAGTCTCTTATGTTAATCACGTCTTTACTCAAAAGCCTTTTCTGGTTATACTAACTCAATTTGCTGCTCCTTATTCAAATTTTCTAGCTACCTTTCAAGATTTATTTTTCTTCTCAGCACCTATCACTATCAAACATCCTTTATGTTTTATTTACTTACCTTATGTATTGCCTCCCTTCTCACTAGAAGGTGAGGTACACAAGATAAAAGCATGTTTTTTGTTGTTGTTGTTGTTGTTGTTGTTTTAACCTTGTGTTTGATGCTGGATACCATCCCTGGTACCTGGAACAGTATTTCTCATAGTAGAGTAGTCTATGAATATTTGTTGGATGAATGCTTAAAGAAGACTCTTTCTTCCTGGGACAGCTCCCACTCATCTGCCTCAGTCACTTAGAAAGATACCCCTGTTCTCAGACATACATATTCACCCTAGTTTTGTAGGACTCCTAAGTTTTCAAAGGGCCTATAGAAATGTTTAAGTCATAAATTACATTCCTGCATTAACACCGTGGAAAGAAATCTGCAATGTGAACTTGATAAATATTTAAATAAGTGCCTACAAGGAACCATAGCAACTCAAATTACGCCATTGTATATACTTACAATGAAGAAGTTTAAATCACAGGAATGAAATAAATAATCTTAGCAAGTCTCAAATTGTAAAAATTATAAAACATCCTTTAATTATCTTTTTCATAAAGCAAGCAAAATGTTAATGTTGTATGATGGTTAATTTCGTGTGTCAACTTGACTAGGCTAAGAGACACCCAGACAGCTGATGAACATAACGGGGGTGTTTCTGGAAGAGAAGAGGATTTGAATCCGTACACCCAGTAAAGAAGATTGGCCCTTACCAATGTTGGCAGGCACCGTTTAACCATTATGGCCCACAGAAAAGAAAGGCTGAGCTGGGACGTGCGTGTTATGCTCCTCTTGGACATCAAGTCCCCTGGTTCTTGGCCTTTAGATTCAGACAGAATTACACCACCAGCTTTCCTGGTTCTCCAACTTGCAGAAAGCAGATGTTTGGACTTCTTGGCCTCTATAATCATGTGAACCAATTCATGAAATAAATCTCATTTTTATACACATATAATATTTATATACACACGTACATATATACACATATATACATATTTACATATGCTTTAAAGTTTCTCCTCATTAAAATGAGGGTCTCAATTTGCTGTCCCGATGTTTTCCATGCCTCCAAATTCTTAGCACAGTCCAACGCATGTCAACCATTTCCTTCTTATTTTCCACTCTAATAATAAGGTGCTGCTTACTGTTTCCTGCATATGCTGACCCTCAGCCCTTCTTGGTCAGCTGACTCATTGTCCTCCAGTCCAGCCCTCAGTTCATAGAACAAACTTAGTGCTCCTAAATATGCTATCATCATACAATCCTCATCTGAGCCTACACACCACACATGCTGTATTTTACCTCTCTTTCCAAATTCATCCCCTAACACTGTCCTTCCGATATTCTATGCTCTGTGCCCCGGTTTTCCTTCTGTAGTCTAACTAATTACAGCAGGAGAAACTTGGCCTTTTCTGGGGTTTCCACCTAGAATGCCTTGTCCCTGGATCAGATCTTGGAACGACTGATTGCTAAGGCTGTTGGATAAATGGGCCCATAGTAGGGCAGTCTTTTCTGATGGCCTAATTTAACGTAGATTTTCCAGCTTCTTCTCTGGGTGTAACAATATTTTATTCACAGTACTTATTACTCTCTGATGGAACCTTTTCTGTTTTGTTTCTTTGCTCTCTACATACCTTCTTTAACTCCTATATAAAGTATAATCACTACAAATTAGAGACGTTCCTGTTTACTATGTCCAGTCACTGTCACAAGACCTGGCCCCTAACGGGTGATGACAAGCCTTCTGAACGGTTGGGGATGTACTGCTGGTACAAGGCGCGTCACAGGGGCCCTTCGGGAACTGATCGGTACACTCTTTCAGAGCAGAAGTCTATGCCTTACTCCTCTCTATAGCTCTGATATCTGGCCTAGGGTAAATTACTCAGTAATTGTTTTTTTTTTTTTTTTTTCAAATGAATAAATGAGGAAATGAATTATCATTAAAACCCTCAGCAGAAACCTTTATTTTCTAAACACCGTAATTTAGATTTAAAAAATATTCAGATGAGATTTCAGAGTAAATCTCTGAGAAATCAAACATGAAAGTTCAAGTATTGTGCTTATGAACACATGGCTGCAGCTCTGTGGCCGTGGCAGTGATGCTCCCAGCTCTGACCAGGGCAATGATGCACTTGGCCATCGTCATGGCAGTGACGCCCCGTGCTCTGACCAGGGCAGTGATGCACCTGGCTGTCGCCATGAAAGTGACGCCCCCAGCTCTGACCAGGGCAGTGATGCAACTGGCCGTGGCCGTGGCAGTGACGCCCCCAGTTCTTACCAGGGCAGTGATGCACCTGGCCGTGGCCGTGGCAGTGATGCCCCTGTGCTCTATCTTTACGCCCTTCCACGTCCCAGCCCTTTGCAATCAGCCGTGTCTCTCCTTCTAGACAATGCTATGGATCACTTTTTGCTGAAGCAATAAAACGTGTAAGCCTGTGATTTCTCTTTTCCTGCCTCAGAAAGTGAGGAGGCAGAGACACGAGATTAACATCGAGGCAATAGGGATGAGAGGGATGTGATGTGGAGGACAGTTTGATTAAGGGAGTTTTCTGTAACGCCAAAGAAATGGAGGAAGAAATAGTTTGTTATATTATACTACTAATATTTTTAGTTTATTATTCCTGCATCAGACCTTAGCCTGTCCTACCATTAATACACACACATACCCTAGTCAATACACCTATTTTTATATTAAAAAAAAGAAAGAAAAGAAAAGAAAAAGAAATTTCATATTAATGCAAATTTCAACTTTCTTAAATTGCTCTAATTTGTTACTTTTTTATATTACCATGTTTCACAGGTTCAGGTATATGAGAAAAGTGGGAGAGGGGCAATCATTTTCGTTGAGACTGGGAACCATGCCTATTATGTTAAAAATGAACTCTACTTTGAGGCCAGTGGCTCACGCCTGTCATCTAAGCATTCTGAGAGGCCAGGCAGGAGAATCCCTTGAACTCAGGAGTTCCAGACCATCCTGAGCAAGAACAAGACCCCATCTCTAAAACTAGCCAGGCATTTTGGTGGGCACCTGTTGTCTCAGCTACTCGGGAGACTGAGACAAGAAGATTGCAGGAGCCCATGAGTTTGCGGTTCTGTGAGCTGTGACGCCACCACAGGGCAACAGAGAATATTTTGTCTCAAAACAAACAAACAAACAAAAAACCTCTACTTACTATACCAGTGGACTTACTACAAAAAACGAAACCACAGTTTGGGATCAGGCTTTTTATAGATCTACTTCTCCTTTGTGGAAAAGGGAATGTCAAGTGTAAGTCAAGACCAGATTACACAGAGATATGCATCCAACTAAATTGGCCGGGAATTTCTAGAAATTTAGCAAGGGGTACAAATATCAATTATTTTTCCCCAATAATTACATATTGGGAAAAACAGACTAAATGGAAAACCCTTAAATAACAGGAACCATTTTACTAATATTAGCCACTCCAAATACAACCTAGCTGAGCAGAGCAAATGAAAATCACAATAAAAGTTGAAATACAGAAAAATGGCATACTCTTCTTACTTTCTCCCCCATGAAACATGAAAGAAAGATCTTTTTAATGACTCATTATTGTCATGGTAATTAAAAATACGTGGTCCAACTTTAAATTTATTTTTAAAAATAAAAGTTAATTAACATTCTACAGGTGTCCTCAAACTTTTTAAACAGGAGGCCAGTTCACTGTCCCTCAAACCGTTGGAGTGCTGGACTATAGTTTAAAAAAAAAAAACAAAACAAAACTATGAACAAATTCTTATGCACACTGCACATATCTTATTTTGAAGTAAAAAAACAAAACAGGAACAAATACAATTCACACTGCCTCATGTGGCCCGTGGGGCACAGTTTGAGGACCCCTGTAAGATGTCTTTTAAATATTAATTTTGCTAAAAAAAAAAACAAAACTTTTAAATATCTTTCACAACAGAGTAGTATCTAAAATGCAAAACAGTATAACATTAATACTTATAAAATGAATGAAAATAAGGACTTCTTTAAAAACAGAGACTTTAATTTCTCCACTCTTGCATTTGTTCTTCGGATGGCAGAGTTTTCTGTGCTTTTCTCCTGGGCACAATTTGAAGAGGTCCAAGTGGCTATGTGGGCCCCTTTAAGGCTGTCAAATTGCTGGATAGCATTTTTACATACTCACAGAGCTGAAAGAACCCATATAAAGTTTCTAATCTACGTTAAGAAAATCATAGTGTTTAATGTTAGTCAATGAAAGATATTCCCAGTTACTTACATTAGATACGTTGAAAGTGCTACCAACGGTAAATCGGAGGAAATCCTCAAACTATGTATTGGTACACAATGCCACCAAACCATGCTCCTGTACTCCTGTTGATACGGAACATTTCACAAAGATTAAGTGCTTACTGAAGGGAGGCACAATGTCATCCCTAAGTATAGGAAGAAAAGAGCAAAAGTTGTATTTATATTTATAAAAGAGAAAAGAAATTTAACTTTATAAATATCTAAAATGACATTGAAGCCTTCCCTGAGTATGCAAATCAAACACATACCGTTCAGGAGCACACGTCATGGAGGGCCTGATACTCAGGGTGCGGGCCTGGCCCACTTTCCTTATTTCAAGGCATATTGCAGACTCATGAGCTCAGGTAAGTGGATTTAGTGTTTGCGTTATCTAACTTTAAGGAAACTAACATTCGCATGGGGCATGTGGTTTCAAAGGATTATTTCAAATAAAGACAGATTTAAGATTTTACAAGTACCAGTGAGTCACATAAAAATGGCAAAACTGATGCTTTTTGAAATCCTTTTTGCTCTTAGCCAAGCATATTACAAGGCAGAAACCATGACGATTTAATCCTATTTGACAGGAATTCAGCCCTCAGAATTACCAAGAAGATGATTATGTGGATTTAAATACCCTAGGATTAACAATGAACACCTCCTTATTGTTATTGTACTTTTGTGTCATTGTGAAACATCTCTTTCAGCTGTAACAGCCATTAAAACCAAACATTAAACTGATCTTAGAAACAGTCTTCCAAACCTCTGGACGAGAAAATGTAAAATAAATATTTTAAAAATAATGAATTTATTTCTAACACCTATCTCTAAAACAGATTTTAAATTTTAAACATTTATAAAATGAAATAACATTATTTAAAAGCACTAAGTCATCTTTAAAATTTCTATTTTCTATATATTTTATAGTGTTATAATATGTTATTATCATATGTACTTATGTAATTTACAATACTTCTGTCAATTGATGGTTGCCTCGAATATTTCTCTCTCTCTTTCCATATATATTGTATATATGTACACACACACACACACACACGCACGCATATGATTAAACATTTTATTCACAGCAGTGCAGAAATATGTGTTATCCAATCTGGAGCCCTCCCCACATTACTGCTGTCTTGTATTACTGAGTAACTACATTTTTAATTTTAGTTGAAATTATATTTAAACAATGAGCCAATGCCAAATGCTGTTTTCTGTGAAACACAACTGTATTATTATTATTATTATTATTATTATTTTATTTTTATTATTTTGCAGTTTGGGCAGGGCTGGGTTTGAACCCACCACCTCTGGCATATGGGGCTGTTACCCAACTCCTTTGAGCCACAGGCCCCATCCCCACAACTATATTGTTTGATGGGACTATATTTTATTTTAGCTGTTGAAAACTTAGGGTCTGAATTGAGATATTTCATAAGTATAAAATACATATAAAAATGCAATGTATCCTATTAATAATTTTATATTGATTCCTTTAGAAATGAAAATATTTATGATATATAAGATTGAATGAAACAAATTTTTTAAATAAACTTTTTCTGTCCAATTTATATCACACCATGTATCAAATACAAACAACACAACCCAGATGACAAGTTTCTCTGTAGTATAATTTGAGTAAAAATGATTTATGTATTTATTTCTGATTAATATGTATGATTTTACATGTGACAATGACCCTTATGAATTCAATCCCTACTTTTCTTACTGTGCTTCTAGAAAACTAGGATACACATTTGTGTTCAATTGTACATCTGTGAGACTGAAGTTTCTATATTCTTTTCTTTGTATTAAATATATTGCTATTCAAATTCTATTTTTACCAACCTACTTATATATGTACATTTGTCACAAATGACTTCTACTTTGTCAAATTAGAAAAAATATAAATAAATAAAATTTTCCAAAAAGGATGTCCTTCTCTCTTCCCTTCAGTGAGTCCCCAGGATAATCCATTCTTTATGGTCTTGCTCAAGTACTAACAATTCCATGAAGACTCCAAGGACAGACTATCTTTCTACCTCTCCAAAACATTATTTGGATGCATACTAGAACATTCATTGTGTGAAATATAAGGTTTTATTATATATCAGTCTCAAATGCAAGGTCATATTTGTCTGGAGCATTTGTTTTTCTTTCTTTTTTTTTTTGGTAGAGACAGAGTCTCACTTTATCGCCCTTGGTAGAGTGACGTGGCGTCACACAGCTCACAGCAACCTCCAACTCCTGGGCTTAGGCGATTCTCTTGCCTCAGCCTCCCGAGTAGCTGGGACTATAGGCCCACCACAGAGCCTGGCTATTTTTTGTTGCAGTTTGGCCGGGGCTGGGTTTGAACCCACCACCCTTGGCATATGGGGCCGGCGCCCTACCCACTGAGCCACAGGCGCCGCCCTTTTTTTTTTTTTTTTTTTGAGATAGACTCTTGTTATATGCCTGGGTTGGAATGCTGTGGCCTTACTCATTCTGGCTCACAGCAACCTTTTAAAATCCTGGGCTCAAGTGATGCTCTTCCCTCTGCCTCCCGAGTAGCTGGGGCTACAGGTTAACCTTGCCTGGCTAACTTTTCTGTATTTAGTAGAGATGGGATCTCACACTTGCTCAAGCTGGTCTCAGAATCCTGACCTCTTGACTTGGCTTCCCAGAGTGCTAGGATTACAGGTGGGAACCACCATGTCTGGTCTGGAGAGTCACATTGGAAGATTTTTATTTTTTTTTTATTTTAAGGTTTTGGGGGGTTTAAAAAAATGTTTTAAGGCAGACAGAAAGAATGCAAACAGTAAGAATAATAACAATAAAACATTGTGTCACTAGAAATATTAATATGCTTTTCTTTTTAAATAATGAACATTTCATAGACCTTAGCAAATCTCCTGGCTTTTATGCTGTTTAGATTCAAGTATGAGCCTCAGTTCCTGTATTCTTATTAATATATTAGACAGTCTTTGCTTCTTTACTTTTTTGTTGTTCTGATTATTCTTTTTCCTTATCAAGTGACTCCTTATAGGTTGATTGATAAAAACATATTATTATAAAATATAAAGTTGCATATCAATTATTTTATATATATATATGTGTATATATATATATATATATATATATATTTGCAGTTTTTGGCTGGGGCCAGGTTTGAACCCACCACCTCCAATATATGGGGCAGCGCCCTACTCCTTTGAGCCACAGGCACTGCCTCTAATTATTATTCTTTATTAACTGTTTATTTCTCTTCTCTATTAACCAAAAGCTCTTTAAAGAAAAAAATCCATATTGTCCTTACTTTTTTAATCTCTCATAGAAGATGTATAATGCTGAAAAGAAGGCTCATGGATTTGATAACTGGCCACATCAGACTTATATTTATTTATCTCCTTTGTTTTATAATACTCAGAGCGTTATTAATGCACAATCTAGTTCTCACAACCAGTTCTCACAACCAACAAGTCTTATAACAATGTCTGAAGGAATAAAAATAAATTTAGGTGTTCACTGAAATCCAGTGCAGTAAAGTTAACAAAAGCTTGCTCTAAATGACTGAGCTTCAAATAGTATTGTAGAGTAAACAAATGTAAATCTCCACAAGTAGATAGGCTAGCACTTCAAATTATTATTATTATTTTTTTTTTGTAGAGACAGAGTTTCACTTTATTGCCCTCAGTAGAGTGCCGTGGCGTCACACAGCTCACAGCAACGTCCAACTCCTGGGCTTAGGCGATTCTCATGCCTCAGCCTCCAGAGTAGCTGGGACTACAGGCGCCCGCCACAACGCCCAGCTATTTTTTTGTTGCAGTTTGGCCGGGGCTGGGTTTGAACCCGCCACCTTCGGCATATGGGGCCGGCGCCCTGCTCACTGAGCCACAGGCACCGCCCCCTCAAATTATTTTTTCATGAATGTGTGGTATAGACATTAGTTTTCTAAATAAAATATTTAATTAGATGCTTTCCCCCAAACTTGCTAAATATCCAGATAAATATCACTACTTCTGAAATATTTAAAATAACTTTATTCTAAAATTAATCACATAGGCTATAATTAAAAATTGGACTATTATTAGTCTCCATGATATCTGTATTAAGATAAAAGTAACATATTACATTTCCAGCAGATAGAAATCTTATGTTTCCCAAGTTAGAGCCTCACAGTGGTATAAAAACTATCATTTTATTGTACAAGTAACTTGTACCTTTATTCTTAATTTAGAGAGGTGGCTGAAACACATTTTAACACTAAATTACATAATACGTTTTTTCATCTTTAAGATTTGTAAATATACTATCACTTGAATAGTTTCTATTTATAAGAATATTTATTGCACAATTTCATCCTAACAGTGAAAGATTGATTTTATATTTGCTTCCAAATCTTGCCCATAAGAATACTTTTACCTTTACAATCAGAACATTTATTATTTTTCTTGTTCAATAACATATACAGCATCTCTCCCTATGATTTTAAGATGATCATTTATAAAAATAACCATACCCTAAAATACTCCACTAACAATTAATTTAAATACATTATAAAGGACCATATAAAAATGTGTTAAATAATAGACACTAAAGAAAGCAAATATGGAAAGAGTCTATATCAAAATTGCTTGAGGACAAAGAATGCATATAACCGGAAAGGGAAAAAAGGTCAAACATTAGTGTATAGGAAATGAGAGAGAAATAAAACAAGAGGCTCTACAATGAATCCAAGGAAGTGAGAGGGGCAGGCAGGGTCCTGTGTTCCCTTGCCTTTCTGTCAAACTTATTAGCAGTTTTTCTTGTCATGTCTAATAGCTTTTCTGGGGGGGGGAACTCATACACAGAGGAGCAGCAGTCTGCACTACCACTCGGAAGGGAACTGCAAAGGGGGGTGTTGTGGAGAAACCAACCCAGATCTATTACGAGTTTATCAGAGCACAGGTGAAGGTCTTTTTCTTCTCTGCTATTCTTATTTCTAAGGAATTTTTCTTTTAAATATGAAATGCTTTAAACTGGGACTGAGGCTACCAGGTAGCTATCTAAATTTTATAACTGAATTATTATCACTTTCTCATTCATCACTAAAAACAAGAATAAAAACAAAGAACAAAAAATACAAACTCACAAAACTCTCCCCTTTCCCCCAGGACCTGGATTGGCAAATTCAAATCAACATTAATTATATTACCTGTCGCAGGCATCCTGATTTTTTTCCGTCAATCACCTCAAAGTAATTAGCTATTTTGTAAATTGGACCACCAAATTAATTTCCTTCACATCAAAATGCCTCAATCAAAACACAGCTCAAGATATTCTCTGATGTGGGTCAAATCTTATTTTCTAGACAGCTGTGCTTTGGATTTCACACCCAACAACGCTTGGGCTACTTCTCCCCGTGGGCCAGATTATCCGCGCAGCCCCAGAGGACGCTGAGGTGTTTACTGTTGGAGTCCTGCTGCCAGACGGGCTGATCTGGGGTATCACTCCTGCCAAGGGCACTGTCACAAATGTTCCCAAAGTTTCTTTTCCATAAATTATTCACTCGAATACATTGTCATAAGACCTGACACATATTTTAGGAAGAAAGTGACCAGAATACATCTTTTCTAGAACTAATGCTCTAACATGTACCTAAAAACACTTCCCTAGCTGAGCCTTGCACTTTGTCATGTGGAGAAGAGGTCTACAAAGGAGAGCCTTGAGCTGAAAATTAATGGTGTGCTGAACAAAGGAGCCAGTTAAAGGTTAAATCCTAGATGGCAGGAGGGCTACAGCAATAAGGAAACACCGGGAAAAATCATCCTTAATCAACACCAGCACTACCGGCCCATTATGCAGACCAAGCAATTGATGTAGTTCTTCATATAGTGTAGCATGTAAAGATGGGATACGAGCAAGAATGTCAGATTCATATCGAAAGAAATCAAGTCCTTGCAAGTTGTGAATAAATCAAAAAAATAAAACCGACAAAACTTATATTAACATAACTGCACAGTTCATTTTATGAAATCTTGCTTGATGTAAATACAATCAATAACAGAAAGAAGCAGCATAAGGTCTGGCCAAAAGGTATTTTTAAATACGTAAAGCTAACTGAATGCTCAAGTTCTCCAAATCACTGTATCATAATTTAACATTGACCTTTAAAGCTTTCAATTTGCAAACTACTCAGTGCTATGGATCTTCAACTTGAGAAAGTAGAACAATATAAAAATAATAATCAATAAAATAGCTGAGATATAAACGATGTGATGATTGAAGTTAAAGGCATTTAAAACATTGACGACTCATCTTAAAAAATGTTTTATAAGAAATGAAGGACAATGATAACATTTAGGAATTCCAAGATTTAAGACTTATGAAAACTTCTTTATGCATCTTCTTATGTACAGATTTTCCATTATTGAGAAGATACTCATGCATCCCCAACCACATAACCCCTAAGAACAGCTGAAGCAATGAATGGTTAGATGCTACGGGGGAGCTAATATGCTAATATTTTATACCCACACTGATGCAGTGTATCTATCGTATAATCCACCATACTCCAAATTTCAAAATAGAAAATCAGAAACGTATCAAAACTTAGCCTTCAGATTTCTAAAATATGTCCTTCTCCAAGACATATAAACTTCATTAACAAAAATTTTCCTCCTTTTAAAATATGTTGTGATAAACATAAACAGAATTACAATTACACAGGAGTTAGTTTAACACCAACTAACACTGAAAAAGACAAAACCTGACTCTCAACACAGGTAAAATATAGGACATTAACAATTATTACCAAAAAATTCAAATTCCTTTTTCAAAACATTTTAGATGAAAAATGAGAGTGAGGTGCCTCTGTATATAAATAAAATTATAAATTATACTTCTTTACATTTATTATATGGAATAAAAAACCTAACAATTAAGGTTAAAAAATCTTTTGTGAATGGATTGTGTTAGCAAATTCTCTTAACTAAATACAACACAGATAAAGATCTTTTATTAAATAACATAGCAATTTCATTTCACAAATTATAATACTAAAAGAAACATACTAGAAAGCAAGTTTATCTTAAAAAACCGATTATTACATAAAGTAACAGGCCTATCTTTGAGTACCTGACACGTTATTTTGCAGATAATATTCCTCTATACTAGTCTTTGGAACAGAAAATCTTCATAAATTTTTTGAAAACTACACATTATTGAATCAAATTCTCTGTTCCTTTATAAAATCAATGTACATTTTCTCAAACAATTCAATCACAGTAGTTTTAGAAGAAAATACTCCAAATTATTATGGGACCAAAACCAAAAAGCAAAAAGACTTCTACAGCAGTGACAAACAATCATTCCCCAAAGACAGTCCATACTATATGAAAGAATATAAACTTGCTTCTGAGCTTGTGGTAAATGTTAGGCAATTTCACCGCACTGTGGAAAGGAAAAGAAGGCAGAGGCAAAATTCGGCCAGGGACTAACGCTTCTTTAGTAAGGCCCTGCTGTTATTTCCTTTCACAATTTTATAAAGTCAAACCATAAAGCATACTTCATAAAAATGTGAATAATTTCACTACCTTTTAGTTTCACATCTTAAAACCAACCCTTAGATGTCCTTCACTGAGCACTTTATGAACTTTTATAGATTTCATTGAGATAATCAAAAATTTTTGTTCAAAAAAGTCAACAAGCATAGAAAAATGGGCAGAGCAAAGCAAAACAGAACAAAACAAGTCAAAACAAATCTATCACATACTTCATGAAGTAAAGGCGAAAAACAGAAGAGAGACGTCTTACCAAGTACCCCAAGGTGATACTTGACTGTGATGACGATCACATTGCCATAACTTGCCAAGACACTCCCATCGTATAAATTTCCAGTACCATCCATGTAAGAGACACCATGGATATACACCATCACTGGTTTGGGACCCCCACTGTCCTGAATATCTGGAAAACAAATGGTTGGCAATTGTTCTTATCTCAAAAAGCAAACACAATGAAGCAGAGAATTTATTTTCCATTTTAGAGACAAGAGGGCATGATCTTAATACAGTTTTTAAATTGCTGTTTTCATTAAAGTGTTTCTTAAGCAACTTATATTAAGAATTCTGTGGAAAAGAGCAAAAGGCATCTGTTGTTTTGTTTACAAATTACAGACCAACTTATAAAACTTAGACAAACTGAAATTAAGTTTGAATTTTAGTGCATTTGATTCAATCCTGAAGTGACAGTAAAACAACAACAGTAAAAAAAATAAAAAATAGGATGAAAATGACTCTTTGGACTACTTTCTAAAAATGTTATAACCTCACAGGAATTTATGAACCAGAAATAATACTATAAGGACGATGGTGTTATTTCTGTTGTGTGTTAAACAATGTGTTTCTTCATTGTAGATTGACTGTAAAACTCTGTATCAAATGTAACATGATCATAAGTCATCTATGCTCCAATTTGTGCATATAATTACAGGATTTTACTACATATTGCACTAACCTTTATTTCACGACTTGACCAATGTCAGATGAATGTTCAGATAGCAAGGCTCTGTGCATCTGGTCACTCTGCTGTCAGTCAGGGCAATGTTGTATAAATGACAGTTTACAAAGTTGGGGGCATCTACTCCTTCCACCACCCGCTTCCCTTTTGAGAGAAAGGAACAGAATGAATTCTGTTTTTCTCCGCTCTGTATAGGTAACGTACTCCTCTTCTTCCCACTTTGGCTCTATGTCTTTATCCTGCAGGCATGAAACAGGACAGAGCTAAGGGTAAAGTGCTAAAATTTAAGGTGTGGTCGGGGGATTTATACAGCTCTGAATTTTAGTCAGATAAATTTGCTTTTCCAAGATAATTTCCTCCAATTATGTAATTTCCATAAGGATGTAGAAATAATATACAAGAGAAACATGAGATGATTTTAATTAGTATTTAAAATCCACTGATTTTTATAGAAAAAAAGCTAAACTGTAAATGGGCAAAAATGATTTTAATTATGTTATGTTAAATGAAATAGATATGTGTTTCTATATGATTATCAATGTACATGAAAAACATTAGTGTTATGTGATAGCCCAGGGCCTTTCATGCCCACCATTTAAACAAAATAGACCAAGTATATATTTTTAATGCCAATATTTAAAAATATCATTTAATAGTATAGTTTTCTTCCTTTGCTTTTGATATTTTTTATCAAACTTAAGTCTCCTACATTTTTAAAAATCAAAGCACCAGCTTTCAGAATGGACTAGTATGATAGAAATTCATTGAAAGATCAAAGGCTATTATTTAGAGACTGCTACTTATTACCTACAAAAAAGAATGACTACTGTAAATGCCTTGACTTTTCTACTGTAATTATAGAGTGATTTCTATAAATAAAAAATCATTCTAGAGACTGGCATGGTGGCTCATACCTGCAATCCCAGAACTCTGGGAGGCCAAGGCGGGATTATCCCTTGAGCTCAGGAGTTTCAGACCAGCCTGAACAATGTGATACCCATCTCTACTCAAAATAGAAAAACTAGCCAGGCATTGGGGTGGGTGCTTGTAGTTCCAGCTGCTCAGGAGGCTGGTGCAGGAGCAACACATGGGCGCAGGAGTGAGGTTGCTGAGAGCCATGACACCAAGGCACTCTACTCAAGGTGACAGAGTGAGACAAGGTCTCAAAAAAAAAAAAAAAGATTTTAGGATATGGAATTACAGCTCGGCTTGCTTGTTGAGATATTTAACTTAGGAAATATCTCATTGTAGAACTTAGAGACTTTTTAAAAAGTTGATCTTCAATTTGACTTGATACCGGTGTGTAAACTGACTTTCACCCTCCCACCCTTCCAAGGCTGTGCTTGGGAAGCATGTCTTGTTTTAAAGTAGTGAGAGTTAACATAGAAATCACACCCTAAAAACAGCTACGTTTAAGAGGGAAATCTAAATTTACTTTCTCCTTGCATCCTTGGGAGAGAAAATGGTATTTATTCATTTGTAAAGATTTGAGGGCTTGTGGAGATGTTAGGCTTACATGGGGAAAGTAATCCTTTTGAAATTGTTAAACCATGCACCTTAAATACCTGTGGGCTGCATAGAGTTTCAGCTTCTTATTTTTCTAGTATGTCTGGTACTGAAGAAGCAATATAAATTATTAAACTGAAATCATTCACTGCAGACACTGTACTCTGCTAATTGTATGCTTGGAGGTAGCACAGAGGGAGGCTGTTTCAGAATTCTTCTTTAAATAAAATGACATAGAATTACAATGCACCAACTGTGAACAGTAATGAAACCTTGGTAGAACCATTCTGTTCACCTGGAAAACAATACAGCCACAAGTGGAGAAGACCTGCCACGTTTTATACCTAATAACAAAATGAAGTGGACATTGTCTGAGAACACTGACTACAGGACAGAAGATTATAGGAACTGTTTGGTATCTTTTATTTTTCTCTGAAATTTAGAGCTCGAGTTGATATTAATTTCCAATTTGTCATTGAAGACTTTTCCGAGATTTCAGCCTTGAGTAAGAACTTAATATATTGAGCTGTTCTTTTCCAGAACGTTCTATAACCCTGACGTTAATGTTACCCAAAAGTATTAATTACTAAATAAGTAAAATTATTGGACTTAGCCACCATTAATTTGCTAATAATATCTGGGAAACTGTAGAAACTTTAGAAATTTTTTATTACAGAAAAATTGGAATTCTTAGAGTATTGTCAGAGTGATAGACTTTAGGCTCTACTTTTTATAGTGTTTTATCAAAGACTTTTATCTTAGGCTTTACTTTTCTATGTTTTGGGTGTGAATAGTAACTAAAGCACTTTCAATTATAACTATTTATTTTGCAAAAGAACCAGAATCTTTATAAAATAAACTGATATATCAGTCTATAACTGAATACTATCTGCTAATGTCATCATTTTAATAATGATATTGGGGGCATTTACCTTCAGTGCAAATACATCAAATGCAGGTTAGCAATTTATAATGAATTGTTAGAGCCAAGTCAGCCCTCTAACCCTTACCTCCTATCTTACTTACTAGGAACATTGAGGAATATATGAGTGTGGATTATCACCTAACTTTGTCCTTTTGCCTAAAACAACCACTGTCAATCTTACTTAAGTCTGAGAATTCTCTGAGAGATCTTACAACACTGGCTCAGTTCCAGTAAAAACTAAAAATGTTCACCGACCTTATTTATATTTTCTGTTATTTGCAATGTTTTAGAAGTTTTGCTACTTTTTTAATGTCAGTGCTTATTGCAGTAAATCTCCCCCTTAAGGCTGCTTTTTTTTTGGTATCCCATGGGCTTTGGTATATTGTGTTTCTATTTTCATTTGTTTCAAGAAATTTTTGACTTTCTTTCGTTATTTTTTCATTTACCCAAAGGTTGTTCAAGGTTTTTGAGCCTTGCTAAGCACCGGGGCTCTAAAGAGAGTGGGGGAAATACAACTATGATGATTCTCTTTCCTTCCGGTTTTTAAAGAAAGTATTTTAATTAAGTTCTTCAAGTTGTAAAAAGAACAAATTGGAATCTGAGTACACATCTTGATTTTAGGTTTTAGAAACTATTTTATTTTTCTGATAAACTAAAATTTTAAGCCAATGCAGCAAATTTCAATAGAAGTAGAATAGTTATGGTGGATGACCAGCATTGGGAATCAAATCTCAATTGTCTTTAATGTTCCCTCATGATTAATTATTAATCATATAAAGAATTCCTTAAATATGTTTTTTTTTTTTTTGAGACAGACTCTCAAGCTGTTGATATGGGTAGAATGCTGTAGGGTCAAGCTCACAGCAACCTTAAACTCTTGGGCTTAAGCAATTCTCTTCCCTCAGCCTCCTAAGTAGCTGGGACTATGGGCATCCATCATGATGCTCGGCTATTGTTTTTGTTGTTGCTATTGTTGTTGTCATTGTTGTTTAGCTGGCCTGGGCTGAGTTCGAACCTGCCAGCCTGGGTGTATATGGCCGGCGCCCTACCCACTAAACTATGGGCACCACTGAGAATTTCTTAAACATGTTTATTAGTTTCTTTTTTCTTAAAGAATCCACGAAGTGTTTGATCATATTTCAGTGTTTTGGAAATTTAACAGTTTTAAAATTGTGAAGCATTGTCTCAAATCTTTTTCTGATATACAAAAAGGTATTTCAAGGCATTTTTTTATGCCTCCTACTCATTTGCAAGGACCTCAAGTTATCTTTCAGAACCACTAATAGAGTATAGAAGTGTTGGCTCAATTTTTGCTTGTTAAACTGGACTTAGAAGGATTAAAGATATATCTTTAGTTAATAAACACACAGAATCTACAAAGCAAATTTTATAAAGCTCTATGTAGGATATAAATTGCATTTAAATATTGAAAAATTAATATTTAGGTATTCTTACCACCATTCAAATTAAAAAGAAAAATCTCTTAAATTCCTAAAACTGGAATTGATTGCTTTAACATTCTACAATTCTGACCCAGGCACGGTGGCTCACACCTGTAATTCTAGCACTTGGGAGGGAGGGGTGGGTGGATTGCCTGAGATAAGGAGTTCAAGACCAGCCTGAGCCAAAGAGAGACCTCATCTATAGTTGCAGCTACTTGTGAGGCTGAGGCAAGAGAATTGCTTGAGTTGGAGAGTATGAGATTACTGTGAGCTGTGACACCACAGCACTCTACCAGGGGTAGCAAAGTGAGAATCTGTCTCAAAAAAAAAAAAAATCTGCACTTCTGAGCATTTAAAAATATTTATTGATTTAGGCTTAGTTCGAATACTGTCTGTCAATTTAAATAGAGGTTTAGAATGTTTTAAATGGCTATTTAAAAATGTTAAATGTGCTTCAAAACTGTGCCATAAAATAGATTCACCTTTGCATAGTTAAGTGATGGATGCTCAGAGGTATCTATTCTAAACATTTAAATGTCTTACTTAATGCTGCTTTTCCAAAAGAAAAAACAACACATTAAATGGGCAATCAAAATATTTTTAAAACAGGAAAAGTAATGAATACTAACCTGTGACTACACTGGGAGCATTTGAAGTTTACAAAGACACACACTGAAAAGTCTCATATACTTTAAATATTTGGATAACAAATGACTAGGAGTTAAGGGTTTTCAAAGGGTTCAGCAGATTCCAAAACCTCAAAGTGGAAGCAGTCTTCTTTCAAGCTTTGGAAACAGTAAACTTCGTCCTACAAAGTCAATAAATGTCCTTTTTTTGCAGTATTATTATTATTGCACAATAAAAAACAGAAATATAAATAAATGTCCTGAATGTCTGAATGCATCAGATTTCCAATAGTCTTTAAAAAATCACATTTTGCATTTTCATATTATGTTTATTTTTAGCTGTTTAACATTCAAAATAATAACTTGGGCAGTTAGAATGATTTATTTCAATATTAATGACTGCTTTGTGTTTAATCTGTATTCCACTGCTGGACTTCATGGTAAATAAATTTTTAATCAAATGCCATAATTTCATTTAATCAAAATCATTCTTAAATATTATAAAAATCAAATATAATATTTAAGCTGTCAATACTTGACTACTATATTTTTGTTTTCTATTGTGAAGGAGTTTATTAATAGATAAGTCCATGCAAATAATGCAAATTATTAAGTAAAGATTCATTTATTCATTGCTCCCTTGTAACTTATGGAATCAGCACTTGTACTGGCCTGGTTGTTGATTATTTCATTCTGGAAAAGCTTTCTTACTATTTTATTAATATCTTTATGAGTTGTTAATTCCTAGGTTTCTAACAATTTACTATTAAACCTGAGATTCCCTTAGTTACCACTGTATAAAAGTTTTAGCTAGGATACCATTTAGAAAAGAAAGAAAGAGAAAAGTACGCCCTAAGTGGAATGGAGAATCTAAGGCCTCTCTGGACACTCGGCTTAACACCGGATAGAGACACAGAGGGCTGAGAAGTGTCATCTCAGTGGAGGGGAACTTAGGTTTACAGTGGCACTCAGAATTACACGGCAGATGAAAGTTGGCAGGAGAAAACAGTTTGGATATTCATGAAGTAGGAAATGGATACTTGCCAAACTGGAAATGGTCTCTCTGAAATTAAAAGGTATCTTTTAATCTCATTTAAGAAATACCTAGAAACTGTACCAAAGATCCTATGAGGAGCCTTTATAGAACTTACGTATTTTAAGTGGTTACACAAGGTTTCAGCAGCTATCCGAATTGGTATAATGCCTTTTCCTATCGACATAATTTAATTATATTTATACCACAATAAAGCAAATCAACTGAAAACAGTATTTCTTTAAAATATATTGCTCAAGAAACACTTGATATCAGCTTTTAGTTTGTCCTTCATTTTATTGGATGAGGGGTTCTTTTTAAACAAATGTCAAATGTAAAAATGAAACACATTTTGATTTTGGGTGAAATATTCACATAGATTAGAAGACATGCAAAATGGGCACAGAGGCTACAAGGGAGAGATTGTTAGTTCAAAGGATGTGGACAGATTCCAGTCAAAATGTGGGATGAAACATATCAAAAATCAGTTCAAGAAAACAAAAAATGCCCCTCTTTTAAAACATCTTAATGGTTGGCATCAAAATGTAAAACTTAACATTCTTTTTTTAAAAAAATTAAAAATGTATAATTTATGTGTAAACAACAAGCAAGAAGACAAAACACATCAAAAACGGGAATTAAAAACAACTCTTCAAAAAAAACAAGAAGTAAAAAAACAGGAAGGGGTGGAAAAAGTGATTGAGGCCCTTGTCATGCAAATAGATTTGGTGGGAAAAAATACCTTCGTCTTCAGCACCGTCATTATCACCTAAATCATCTGTCTGTTTCTTTGTAAGGGGACCTAGGATTGAGAACGGAGAAATAGAGGGGAAAAAAAAGACAATTCAAGAATAAACAAGACTGAGGGGAAAAAAATAAATATAAATACTAAAATTCTCAAGGACATTTCCAAAAAGAATGGGGAAATGGTTATATCATAATTGATAATCTATGATGTTTAAGAAAAAAAATCCCTTTCCCCAAAATATCTCACAGAAGATTTGGTTTGTGAATAAATCCAGCATAAAAAAATACATTATGTTTTTAAAACTTGAGTCATAATCAAAGGAAATTATTTTTTTAATACCCATTTCATACAAAAAAGGAAAGAGTTCTATTAGTTGAAAGAACTTATTAGTAATTTATTCAGTGTCTTTTCTAATTTAAATTGTTGACAACAAGAAAGAAAGAAGGTCCAACTCATTCTTTTATGTGGGACAATATAACAACATTAGAGAAAACAGAGATATTAACATTTTGGGGTTGTTTTCTTTTCTCTTCTGTTTTTTGTAAGAGCATTAACACTTGGTTTTTGCACATTAACTGATACATTTTTCAAAACTGTGACTTTTTAAAATTACTTGTCATTACACAAATATTTCCCCATGTGTTTTCATTCGAATATTAGCTGTGAATTTAAGACATTTGCAGCCTGCATGATACATCGACAGATAATCTCATTACTTGGCAGAACAGAGGTACCATCAGTAAAAGTTAGTGTTTGGCTATTAAAGTAGTTATGAAGTCAGGGCTTATATTTCATAATCAATTTAGTAACATAATGGAATTATATCTTACTGTAGTTTCATGCCCAGTATGGTTATTTATAATAGGATCTTGTTTCAGGAGAATAATTGTATTAAAACACTGTGAATGTTTAATACATTTTTTTTATACTTAACAATGTTAATTTGATAGAATAAAGGAACACACCAAAGGGGAAGTCAAAGGCCATCTGAAAGTAATTGTAAGTGTCACATAATTGACATACCAGCACGCAAAAAAGCTAGTGAAGCCCACATTCTTTTTTTTTGTTTGTTTCCACAACCATTTAACTTGTATGACATTTCATAATACTCATGCAAAAAGCAATCACTATGCACACACAACACTTAAGTTAAAAGACAGCCAACCACATAGCAGTAAGCAAGATAATTTTATCATGCATAAAATAACAGTTGAAGCAAAAAGAAGATAAAAAAAGACTGAAAGTCATGTGTTGATATCAAGAACAAATAGTAGAGATGCAGGCATTAACTAAGCATATTTCATAGGGAAGGATTGATAAACATTTTGAGAAAGACTTCTAAGTCTTTTCAGAGATTACTGTGCATTATATTTGTAATTCAAAACTGAACATACTATTATTAATCCTCAAAGAATGCAAAACACCATCCCAGAAAACAGAAGGAAAAAAAGATATATGTAACACAATTATGTTTCATCAGCTCTGAGAGATAGCCTTGAAAAATAATAATAACTGGTAAAGATTAAAAGATTGGTAAAGCAGAAATTGATGTAATGAAATTTTTAATTAAAATATAATCTCCTACTTTTTTGCATGTGGGACATAGTTCTCAGTTGCTATTTGATAGCATAAAAAGAGAAGTAATGGAAATGATATTGTACACGCAGAGAGATTTTCCTCGGATGGATGTTTGATTAACCCAAATTTACGTTACTGTTGTTACTATCACCTTTCTTTCTTAGGAAACTGTGTGCCTCTCAACTGATATGGAATAATGATTGCATATAAACACCACACAGGACGTCTTGTACAGTAATAAATATGATGAATCAGGTGCAGATATTGCTTCAACATTATAAATCCCAGGGGTACATCATTATCCCAGAGGAGGATTAAATCATGTTCTTCCAATAAGTTTCGCCTATTGATACTAAATAAAACCTTATTGCTAGGTGACATTAAATTGTTCCTATGATGTGACTACAGCAATATTTTAGTAATTCCATTATAACAGGATATTTTTAACATGAATATTTTACGCATCTGATTTTTGAAGTTTCCCTGGGAAGAAGGGTTTGGCAAAGCAGATTATAAGAAGAAAGAAAATAGATTTCCTTTATCTCTATGCCTAAAGGGACTGAGAAGAAATATCTGAGAGGATCTGGGTTGCAAATTGAGAGACTCAGCATTAGTTTCTCTGAGGAAGCCTCAGTGGGGTAAACATAGGCTTGTGGGTTTCAGAAGCAGCTCCTGCCTCATTTCAAGGTTCCTTATTCCCATGCTAGAATTAAAGCGCCCTGAGCTGCCTTCTTTTCCTAGGCCACTCTGGCTCATTTTTTTTTTTATTTTAAACTGTTACAATTGATGTAATTACTGACATTAAAACATTTTAAGTAGAAAGAAATATTGTAAGAGGTAATTGGCAATAACTTTCTCACGAAGAGTAGATAATCACATTTTAGGGAGCACATATTTCCTAAGTAGAGCAGCATCATTTCCCCAATGGGTAAAACATTTATCCTTCAAACAGAAATAACAGTTATTAACAACAATCCAACTACAGCTTCTGTTTCTCTTAAACAACAAATATTGCATTTTTCAATACCAGCAAGTTTAAAATGGGTCTCTCAGAGCACCAAACTGTAAAGCAAATGAGACCAATAAAACCCGAATGCAGAAGTGATTTATTCTACCTTGAAACTCCATTGGGTATGTCCTCCCTGAGCAACACACACATAACTCTCATTAGAGTTAATGGGAAAGTAGACCTCCTGTGACCTTGAAAGGGAATCAGAGTAAGTACTGTATTTTATATCTCCATAGGCCATAAATAGATTCCATGGGGAAGCAACAGGACTAAGCAAGGTAAAGGGAACTCCTAACCATGAACTTTGAACTCATTTAATTCCAAAATAGTTCTTCTTGTAAAATTAACATGATAATAATTCCAAGCCTGGGCCTTCAGTGGCAGAACTGGGCTACATTCCTACATTTCAGATTTGACCATAGAGCCTTTTACTTTTTAAAAAAGGGGCAAACTGTCAGCATTTCTCTGCAGTTAACTGGAGAATAATTAGGAGCTCTGAAATAATTACCATATACCCATATTAATGCTGCTTTTTATCATTCTCTTTGATGAAGGGCTAATATACTTTCGGTAGCAAATACATTAGAACTGATTATAAATTCCTTCATTACAGGTTCAATTCAGCAGAAATTACTCAGACTTCATGTCACATGTGTGTACAAAAGGCAAGCAGGCTGGAAGTATTATTAGTTCCTGACTTAGAAGAGCCGGCTGTGAAAGATTTGTCCTTCTCTAGGGAACAAGCCTCTGAGCTTTTCAGGATTATTTAGAGTTTCCGGCTCCAGCAGTCCCACCATGGCAGATGGAAAGCCCTGGCCGGGGACCTGGTCCTCCTCTTTCTGTGTCCTCCTGACCCAGCAGCCTTTGAGGTAAACTAACTATAAAGCATCCCTCAGGCCATTTCTACAGAGTGAGAGAATTTAAGGATATTGCCATTGGTGTTCTGGTGCAATTGGAAGCAAGATAAATAAAATGCGATAAGGGATGTATTGTCTGAGGACAAAATTTAGCTTATGAAACTTGAATCAAGATGTGAAAAATCTAAGTGTATTCCATATACCAGAATTCAATGCATTTTAAGTGATAACAGGAGTATATTATCGTGTTTAATTTTTTAATCGACAATATTTAATAAAATAGAATGATTTAAAGAAATTAGGTATTGAGAAGTTGGTGTCATTACAAAGCTCCTGAATTTTACCCATTGAAACGTAGTTGATTTCATATAACTTCAATGATTACAACCTTTTGAAAATACAGAAATGAGTGAAATAATTTGGAATAATATTCACTAATTTGATTCTGCTATATTTACTTATGCGATGCCATAAATTTGTATTATGCTAAAATAAAAATATAATGCAAACCACTGTGATGAGATATTGGAAGTAAACTTTAGAACAATGGATTCAAAAGAATCCACGTCCGTGGCAGCGTTGGTGGTGGCACTGTGCCATGCATGGCAAGGTGTGGGTCTCGGGCCGTGAGCTGCCTGTTTAGCTTAATGGTTCAGATGCACACAAGCTTCAGAAGGGACCGACTTTCCAGGGTATGAAAGCAGGAGGTAGTCTCTCAGTTTATCTTTGTGTTAGAAGAACATACCCACGTGAACACAAACATAATCCCCCAGATAGTTCTTCAAGGCAGAGCACAGCTAGAAACATGACTTTGGGGTAGAGGAGAATCTTATGCTAAATTTTGGAAAGAGGAAAAGAGAAAATTTCTCTGGTCTAGTACATTGAGAGGAGCCCATTTTTATCAAGTTTTTTCTTCATAAAATTACCTTCATTACTACACTTTAAAGTCAAAAGCAATTTCTTCTAGAATAAAAGTGATAATATGGGGGGAAAACATGTAAATAGACAAAAAGTAAGCAAAATAGGCTAACCCTCATCTGAGTTTTAGTACAATGCTTGTTTGATTTTTTTAAGTGCAGATGCAATATTTCTACAGCAGAAAAAGTCATAGAATAATGTTTCCTTCTTGTGTGGGGGAAGGACTGGCTAGTGCTCTGTGGAGGTCACTGTCCACTGTCCTGACTTCCCATACGTCACAAAGAGTCGCAGCTGGTGTGGAAATAAGGTGAGGCCACAGGAGCTACAGATGTCCTGTTCCTGTGTCAGCGCTGTGTGTCACACAAGGAGCTCAGGTGGGCAAAAGACTCAGGCAGCTGCCCTCAAAAAGTTCATGTTAGAGAGGAATCATTAACAAATAATTGCACACATAGCTATACTTACACTTTGTGCTAAGTGTCAAGAGAGAACAGTCTTTGTTTTATGAGATGTTATAGGAGGTGACCTAACCAGGCCTGGAGGTGTTGGATGAATAGATGAGATGTGCCCTGGGGGCTGCACGAAGAGGAGACCAGAAGCAGGTCATAGGATGGGCCTGGGCGTGCAGGGGGAAAAGGAGATTTCAGACAGGAAAAGGCCTCACTGCAAGAGGGAGCCTGGAGGTCAGTGTGGCTTGCATACAGGGAGTAACAGAGAGGGTGGGCGAGGACAGCGGAGAGCACACAGGCATGTCTGAGATGCAGCAGCTCCTTCCACCTGAGGAATTTTGTCTTTGTCCTGAAAACAATGGGAAGCCATTTGCAGGGTTTAAGCACACACTGATGAACTCTGCCCTACCGGAATCTTAAACAGCAAAATCAGGAAGAGGCAAAGCCAGTGTCAGAAATACAGCAGGGAATGTTTTATGCAGAAGCCTGCTTCATGTTCTCATCAGACAAGTGTAGCTTTATTGGAATAAAATTAGAAGATGGCAAAGGAGCCTCTAAGGTCCTATTCCATTTCTGTTTGCAAATAAAAGGAGTATCACCAAAAAACAAAATCCAAGACTCCTACACTCCTCAAATTTTATAAATCTTTTTATAGTTTCTATTAAACATATATTTAAATTTAAATTCATTTTGCCTGAGAATCAACATACTGAGCATTAACATACCCTAACTATCTTGTACTCAAATACGAAATGTTCTACAAGTTGCCTGGGTATCTCCAGCATCTCAGTACAACAGAGATGGCCTCATCCTCTCTTTCAACTGAGTTTCACCTGCCAGATAATGTTAGCTGTCAGAGGTATCAATCTTTCCATTGTTTCCAAACTCTAAGTCTAGACATGTTTACCCGTTTCTTCTCTCTCCCCCTGATCTCAGTGAGTTTGCACTCTCATTCCTGTCTCTCCCAACACTTCCTTTTGTTAAATGTGGTCAGTGGTCATCATTCCCACATGACTGAATCCTGGCAGAAGCCTGGGATGTTCCTAGGATCCTTCCCGCTCTAGACTCTCTCAATCTATTTTTGTATTCCATAGGTTTCTGATGTTGTAGAAACTAACAGCAGCAAACCCAAGGGGGGAAAAAAAGATTTAATCACCGTAAATTAACGCCAGCTAAAATGTACACACATTCAACTTCTTCTAAGGCTAAAATTGCGAGCACTCCAAAGGAACAGGAACTTAGAAGCCTTAACTGTCTTACTTAGATGTGGAAGATCTTGCACTGTGAGTTTTAAAATAGCTATAACAAGACAGATGAAAACTAAATATGGCTTAACACTAGTTTTGATGTTTTAGAAATTCAGGAGCAAAAATAAGATATTTTAGATTCCAAATGGAAACTAGTAATTTAAAATATATTTTTAAAGTGCTGTGCAGATTAACATTCCCTAAACATGACTTTCACTGCTGTTTAAAGGTCTTTACTATCTCCTGATTCCTCTTGTCTTACACCAAATGCACCAACTCAACCCACAAGACCCTCCTTACTCTTTCCAGATTTAATCTCTAAGTCTCCCTACTTTCCAACATGTGTCTTTCCCCACTGAGTCTTGCCTCTGCTGCACAACAAAGTTATCTCATACTCACATCCTGTGTGTTTTATTCCATATAGCTGTTTTCTTAAAGTTCTATTGTAATTGACTAAGCTGGGAAAGGGGGAAGGGTGTTAACATAGACATGGGAAATCTCCTGTAGAATAACAAGAAAAACTGGGAAAACATAGGAGTGTTACTGCGTGTCATGCAGTGTCACTGTGAGACATGCAAAATGCCTCTTCAGAATATGAATGAGAAAGGTGGTTCTGTACTGCTTAGCAAGACCTGACTAGGAAACACTTTAATTCCTCACATTACCAAGTTTTATCTTCATAAGGGGGGTAATTGAAGGAGTAATTGTGAAGGTTCTATTTTCTGAGTGGATCTCAGTGGAAACAGGCCACTGAAGGACTAGCCTTCTGACAGCACGTGTGTCACCCTTGACAGATCTGGTTCCCACACGCCCCTCCTCCTTAAAGTCCTCTGACCCTGCCCCCACCCCCGGAAGCCCAGCACCCAGCTCTCTGCGCTCTGCGTCCTGCTGCCACATGTGAGTTGTCAGGCTAGTGGCTGTCAGGGGACAGATTTCTGTGCTCCCCTCTTGTCCCTTATCATTACCTCACCTGATACATTAAATAGTAAAGGTCAACCCGAGAACCCACTGATTATGTGCCCAGACAACAGGACACCAGAGCTACAGGCACCCTACTGAGTGGCCACCAAAGCCCCTCACTTCACAGAAAAGAATAGAGTAGCCGATTTCGCCCGGGCTCACGGCTAGTTAAAGGCAGCTCTAGGTGTAGACCTCGGGTTTCCTATCAGCCTGGTTGCCTCCTTTACAATAAGCCATACAGCAGTGAACACTAGCAGAGAAAAGAAAAAAACTGAGACCAGGGGCGTTTGCCATAGCATGGGTCTGTTTTAAACAAACCATAATTATATTACAACTAGAAAGCCTTTAGTATTTCCCCAAGCAACATTGTATTTAGATGCAATGGAGGTTAACATTTAAACAAGAAGAAATATTTACTGAAGTGCTGTTAAAGAAAAAGGGGGGAAAGCCCCTAAAAACATCGATTTAGAAGAACCAAAGATCCTACAATTCGAACTAAGTAAGTAATATCAGTTAAATGGAATTATTTAATAATTCCATTGAATGAGGCCACGACTTATTCATTTAGTAGTGAATGTTACTAAACTGAGTGATGTGTGGATAATTAAAGCTTCGAAAATTTAAATAATCAACTAGACATAAAAGAAGGATAAGAATGGCTGGAGTGAGTGGATGGCCCCATGGGGTGATGACATTGAGACGCTCTGCACAGGCTGGCGAGTAACTACTGTGCGGCATGGCCGGGCTCCTACTCCCACAGTGGTTTGGCTGGGGCTCCTGTCCCAGGATGCTCTGACTGTAGCATGACTAAGAAAATGAAGGGTTACTGTTCAACACAGCAGGGCCACACCAGCCACAGTGCTACTTGCTGGCATTCTTTCTAACTACTATAGACAAGGTGTATTTTTAATTTCACCTTTGGATTATTCTCAAAGACATTTCCAAAACTCTATCACTCCAAAATGTGCTTCCTAAAATATGTGTTAATACTACTTGCTATTTTGTCTGTGTTGCAATAGATTTGGAGATAGACATCTACAGGTTTGGATGTTGGGCTTCTGTGCGCTAGTGCATAAATTCTAACTTTTTTTAATCTCATAGACTTTCAGGAAACAATACAATCCTCTCTGAAAAATATTGCTATAATAATTAAAAGTGACTACTACAGGCCTTAGCATAGGAATTTTAGTTAAATATCTGTGCACTCACAACCATACGCACACGTATACCTCCCAGCATAATATGCGTCAGAAAAGAAAAGTCTTTAGAATTAGGTTGTCTCACTAAGCCTCCCATAGCTGTATGGCCTTGACAGTTTTCTTACCCTGTCTACTACTAATGTCTTTAAATGTGAAGTGGAATTATATCTGAATAATCAACTACCATAGGAATTACAGGTCATAGGTATAGAATACCTGGTATGGTGGATCTATAACAAGAGAACAATGATAATAATGGTGATTATTATTGAATTGCAGATGAGTAAGAAGGCATCTAGGGCTCAGAAAGATGACGGATTTGTTGAATATCTTCTGTTCAGTAAGTGGAGGAGCCAGGACGTGGACTCCATCCTGTATTGTTCTGGAATTCATACGCTCAGGACTATTCTGTGCTACCTCAGGATATCACAAAAATGTCACAGTATTTCTTCAGTACATAGTGTAGCAGTTAAAATCTGAGAATGCCTCATGGTACTCATACACACAGTGTGTGAGTCTTGCCCACAGAAAGCAAGCTCTGTTGCTCATTATTACATGGCATGAAGGACATTAAAATGATGAAGAAAAAATAAATGGAACAGTTTGAAAGGTAAGTGGGAAGTGGAGCGCAAGATGTGCTGGGTTGTTCTTCTATGGCATAAGGAAAGAAAGTCAAGGGTGACAAGACTGGATTATAAACAAACAAATAAACAAACAAAAACATAAGCAGCCCCTGTGTCTGCAGGAAGATGACTGTCCTGACTGCCCTGTCCCAAGGACGCTGAAAAAGGAGACCAGGTTTAGCCATGGGAAGGGAGCTCTGTTCAAATGGAGAAGTGCAGCTCTGAACATTAGTCTGTTGTTCTTCCCCAGAAGAGGACAAAGTGGACTCCACAAGTTCTATGGCCAGCCTGAGCGGGCTGCTCCCCCAGGCCTCAGAGGCCTGAGCAGAATGAGCTAGCTCATCTCAGAGTCCAGGACATTCACACAGTGCTCTGCTTCCAGTTGGAGCTCTGCCTTTCACTAGGTGACAACCTGTAGGACATTGTTCAAGTCGCTGCATGCCTCTGAGTCTTCAATTCTTCAGCTGCAGAAAGAAAGACACAGTATCTTCTAACCAGTTTGGGAAACTGTTGTAGGAGCGAATAAGATAGTATTTGTGAAAGCACTTCAAAAGGCCTCCACCTGTGATGTAGAGGTTTATGGAATTAAACTTAACATATTAAGTGATCTGGAAAGAGAAGGGTACATGAGTACACACATGTTCAAAATAAGAATAGTTATACTATCTTAAAGAAAAAAGTACATATAGACTTAAATTTTTTTTAATTAAAATAATTTCACTTTTCAATGTGCCTGTTAGTAAATAGTAATTCAAGTTCTGGAGTCAGAGTTTGTGTGTGTGTAAGACAGTTTCACTGTGCTGGCCAGGCTAAAGTGCCCACACCTAGCTCACAGCAACCTCACACTCCTGGGCTCAAGAGTGTAGCCTCAGCCTCCCAAGTACCTGGGAATACGGGTACCCTCCACACTGCTAGGCTAATTTTTTTCTATTTCTAGTAGAGATGGGGTCTTGCTTTTGCTCAGCCTGAACAAACTCCTGAACTCAAGGGATTCTCCTATGCCCAGCCTCTAGAAATTTGCACCCAGAATCCACCACTCCACCTATTGCTAGACTTTTGGCAAGTTACTTAATAACCCTGGTCCTTGATTTATTCATGAGAAATTGGGAATAGAAATGCTTTATGCCAACGTCAGAGGATTGTTTATAAGATTAAAGGCAGCAGTGATATATGTATACCTCTTAGAACAGAGTCTGATATATGTTACAGACAACATAAATATGAAGAATTATTACTAAAACACAGGAAATTAAGACCTAAAAAATAATTATTGACAGACTAATTGCAGGAGAAAAATAAGTATTTCGTGGTGTCTTTAAAAAAGTGAAGGTTCTAAATATATTTAATAACAGATTTTTATCAAATCATTATTTGTTATTTAGTTGTTATAGATTTGAAATTATCAGCAAGTGAGGACAAAAATAAATACCTTTTGGTGCAAAATGTCAAATTCAATTTATACCATTAGGACAAAAACAGAAAATTTAAAAGCAAAGTCATAGCAATTCTTTATTTCCATTTGTCATCATACACCTTGGGGAAAGAGTGAGCAGGTTTAGGACAAGCAGCATTTCTAAAATTTTATCCAGTTAAAATGCCAAAATGTCTGTGGAGAGGTAAGAATGATATTCTGCATAAAACTGTACTTTGAAATGATTTGACTATTAAAATATTTTTTGCTAATTTTATAACTTATTAACCTGCACTTCTACATCTATTTTCATAATTTGTGACAACGTTTGAAAGATGTTCACCAGCAGTGGAAGAAGCAACTGCTTGAGGAGGGTCCCACTCACGAGGTCTCTTTGCGATGCTCAGCCTCAAAGCATCTCCTGCAGAAAGCAAGGTTCCTGAAAGCTCCCTTGTGCCATGTGTGTGGGAACCCATGAGCAAAATTAAGGTGTTTGATCTTAAAAATATAAACATGTCATCTTACAAGAGTCTTATGTAAGCACTTAATGGTTGCTGGATTACAGAAATCAATATGGGGTAACAGGCTCCATGCTTTATTGATTTCTTTCACTCACATTTTCGTTCTGTCCTTTAAGCTATTAAATTCCCTCAATTCAAGCTATTTTTGTGAGATACCCAGAATAATATTTATCAAAGATCAAATATTTAATACTAATAATTAGACATTAGCAGCCAAAATTGCTCTTCAAAAAGGATATCCTTACCAATATAAATGTTTTCTATCCATTTATACAATGAAAGTATATTTTTAAAAACATACGGAAATCACATTTGATTTCATTTAGTATTTCACATTTAGATAAACAGACATGTCCTGAACATCATGGAATTGTTATTTCTTTGTAGAAAACTAGAAACAGATGTATTAACATTTAAAGCAATAAAATGTAAAAAAAAAAATGTAAAATAATAAAGGCAATAAAATGTATGCAACTGACTTTAGGCAAGCCATGTTTCAAAGATTTGCACATGAATCAATGTTTGTAAATTTTAAATTCACGAAAAGAAGCTGCAATGTTAAGCACCCTGTAGTGAATTATTTAGACAAATAAATCTCTCTTATAAGAGAATAATCACCTCAATATTTGTTTCCTAAATTATCATTATTATGTATTTTTCCTTTGAATATGGATGCATATGTATTTATTTAGTATTAAAATTCATGTTTTCTGACAAATGCTAAGAAGTAGTATCTAATGTTTTAGTTGCATATGATTAGGCCAAAATATTTTCATATAACATTATATAAACATTATTGTTTGATTTATAAACATATGTGTGTATGTATGTGAGTATTCACACAGGATTCATAGGTTCATGCTCCTTTGCAATTCACCTAAACATACCTTTTCACTTTGAATGATTTTCAACATTAGTTTGTGAAATGAAGTACAATTTCTTTTACAGCTAGCAACTTATTATTCTGGATATTTCTTGTTAAGCAGAAGGGCAATGAGAAAACTCATAAAAGAATAGCATCATATAAAGATCATATGATTCAGTATTAAGAAGAAAGGAAAAAAAGAAAACTGAATAGATAGAGATATATTCAGGGCAATTTCAATGTACAAAATTCACTGCTGAAATACATTCCCTCATTGCCCTCCCTCTGTATTTGAACATAGCTTTCAGAGTTAATCCCTGTAAAAATCAATAAAATTCAGTTTTCTCGACAGTGCTTTTCAACACGAGTGTGCATAAGAAATAGCTATGGACCTCATTAAAGTGACACTTCCTACCCTTCTTTTCCTGAAGTTAGAGCACAGTCTAGACTTCAGCAATTTAATGGTAAATGAGGTCTGTCGACCACAATTTGTGGAGAACTTGGGATCCAGACTGTTTTCCTATTTGTAGGATCTTGACCCTTTCCTATTTTGCCTCTCTCACTGGGAAGTAAAATGAAAAGCTGTATGAAATATATGAAATCGACCACATTGCACACATGCCTAGTCTGGCGCATCAGCTGGAAATGTTTGTGGGAACACAACCTCAACCCACATGGTGCCCTTTCTCTTCGAAAGACAATATTGCAGAAGAAACAGTGTGATCAACTCCCAAACAAAGCTTTATTTTGTAAGGATAAAAATAGATGACAGATACATCTATAAACATATATCCTGTCTGCAAACTATCCAGCCATGTACTATGAAAAGTAAAGATATACGTGGCTGGAAACTTTCAAAGCCATACTATGCCTATATATGCCATGTATTTATTTACTTAGAAATATAATCAATAAAGAATCTTTCTCAAAATATTTCACACCGTATTGGTTTAAAATTTATTTAATACAGACAATTCCAGATTCTTTGGGGTGCACATATTACCATCAAGTACCCACCTTCCTACTTGTACAATGTCACATCAGACCAAGGAGCCAACCCGAAGCCGTCTGGAGCAACAGGTGTGTAGGAAATCTAAGGAATGCAAACTAAGGAAATGTGGAAATTACCAAGAAATATTGACAGGGAATAAAATGCAAAGAGTAAGAGAAATTTCCTTCCCCGAACATAATGAAATAAACAGAAGTAGACAAATACAACAAGAACGTTCAAGGGCGACGGCCAGGGGACAAGGAATTCTTGGTAGGACCCTCGCCGAGCGCTGGAGTCACCGCTTTTGAACTACTAGTTCCTCCTTCCCTTATTCTCTCTTCAGAGTATGGTCTCTGCCTCGCTCCTCTGGCATGTACATGTCTGCCGTGGGCGCACCGACGTCGCGTCTGCCCCGCGGGCACGTTTCCCCGTGCGCTCACCGTCGTCGCGTCTGCCCCGCCCACACGTTTCCCCGTGTGCACGCACGGACGTCGCTTCTGCCCCGCGGGCACTTTTCCTGTGTGTGACTTCGCGCGACCCTCTGTCTGGTTAAGCGCGAGTCTCGGTCCCCCGGGGTCCCTCACCTCCCTGCGCCCTCGCGTCTTCCTGCCGCTCGTCTGCCCTGCCCGCCCCACTGTCTCTCTCAGACCTCACGTGTGCTCGCTTTGCCCCGTTTCCCTTCCTGAGACGCCCCCTCTCTGCTTCTGACCGTCTTTGACGCGGGTCTAACCGTCTGTACTACTGACCATCCGGTTGTATCGTCAGCGTCTTCATGGTGGGTGACTCCGGGTTTGCGTTGCGGACGGTACATGTCTGTCTGTCCCTCTCGCTCCTGTGTGTGCCTTTCTTTTTGCTGTCTGTACAAGCACACTGGATGGCCGTCTCAGTGAGTCCCTTCCCCGTGTATGTCTCTGCTGAGGACGAGGTGGGGGCGTGGGGGGGAAAGAGGCGGCTCCACGGTGTACTCCCCCACCCCCACCCCGGGCTGTCAGTGAAATTACCCCATCCTTACTGTTTCCGGGCAGGAATGCAGTCCCTGTACTCCATGGAGATGTTGATATTCATCTTCCTAGCTTCCCTGATGCATTCTGTGGACACTCATTTTTACACTTAGAATATCGATTCCATAACCTAAAATTCTCCAAGCCTTATCTCCTCAAATGAAAATAGGAACAAAAACATCTTTTTGTCATATTGGTGTGAAAATCACACCTGGCACTCTGCCAGCTTCACCACACTCCCCTTCTCTCACCAGTATGTATTTCTAGGCTAAATTTTTGCTGAAAAGTTAAATTCTTCCAAGGAATCCTGCTATGTAATCAGACATTTTAAAGAGAGATGATTTCAAGCAATGTTCCTACCTTTTAGAAAACACATCTGCAAGAACATTGTAAAATGGACTTTTTAAAAGAAATACTATGATAACTTTTTGATAGCAAATACATTAGAATTTGCTTGTGTACTTCTCGGTGACTACAGCACTAATCCAGTGACTCTAGATTATGCACAAACTTGATCTATTAAAATACAGCTCACAATGACATCTAGGGCATCTGGTAGCCAAATGCAGTTTATGGAGCGGGTGGGGACACCGAGGCTGGGGGCTGCATTTCACTGTGTTTCCGCTTGCAGGCAACAGTAGCAGGCAGCCCCAGGCTCCTCAGGTTCATAGCCTGGGCTGTTTCCAGTGCATTATGTTACCTCTATCACGGAGTTCAGAAAAAAGTTTAATGTAATGGTGTCTTTTGAATTTGTAATTCATTCATAAAGTAAAAAATCAAGATTATTGCAAAGTCGTGTTCCCACCTCATCCATCTGTAGCGGCCGGATCCGGCCTGCCACCCCAATCCTATAGAGAACCACTCTTTATTTTTTCTGTCAATCCTTTCCATGTTCTCCATACAAAATGAAGGAAATTATGTAGACATTAGCAGTTATAAATAACATGTAATTTTGTTCCTTTTTTAAAGCATAAAATGTAGCATTCTATATTCACTGTTTTGTACTTTGCTTTTTTTACTTGATGATGTATCCAGGATATCTTTCTGCATCTTATATGGATAACTTCTTATGCTTTTGCATAGTTGCATTATGATTTTGGATTTTTTAAAGAAATTTAATTAGCTGTGAACACTTAAACCAAACAGACGAAAATAAGAAGCACAGTGTAAGCACAATAATAAGACATAGGGCCATAGTCTGGGCAATTTCCATACCTATTTTATTTCAAGGGTGGTAAGAGCCATGTGAATAAGAGGACCAAGCAAGCTTTGAGCATACAAGAAAATCCCTCTGGTCTCTTTCTTATTCTCTCAGGGGGTTCCTGATGCATAGAGCAAATGGAGAAAATTCCTACAGTTATTTTACTATTTGCTCCCAGAAGCAAAAGTTGATGAAATGCATTCATAAAATAAAATTTTTTATTGAAGAAACAAACTTTTAGAAAATCTGAAATGTTAACAATTCTCATACAGTTATTAGTTTACCAGTTGCCTGTTTATGAACATATATATATATATATGTTTAATATATGAATATACACCTTTTTACTTTTCTTTGTCTAATGTATATTAATATATAAACATATACCCTTTTACTTTTCTTTGTCTAATGAATATTAGATATTTTCTACATAATTATGTAGAAATCCATAATGTAGAACTTATGTAGAAAATATTAGATAAAGACATGATGACAGCTAAAATGAATATTAGACAAAGAAAAGTAAAAAGCTCCCCAATATTAGGACTGCTTTGGTGGGACCCACAGGGGCGACTATAATAAAAGTTACTGAAGAAGGGCAGCACATGTGGCTCAGTGAGTAGAGTGCCAGCCCCATATACCAAGGGTGGCAGTTTCAAAATCAGCCCTGGCCAAACTGCAACAATGAATAGCCAGACATTGTGGAGGCACCTGTAGTCCCATCTACATGGGTGGCTGAGGCAAGAGAATCACCTAAGCCCAAGAGCTGGAGGTTGCTGTGAGCGGTGATGTCACAGCACCCTACCAAGAGCAGTAAAGTGAGACTCTGTGCCTAAAAAAAAAAAAAAGTGACTGAAGCAGCAGGAAGAGACAAGTCCAACTCCTCCTCCTTGCTGCTGCTCAGTGGGGTCTCAGCCTTCCCTAAATGTCAGATGAAGTAAAGCCTGACAAAATAAAATTCCTTTACGTTCCTTTTCCATGATGGAGGCATGTGACTCTGCTAAGAGTATGGGAGCTAAATATGCTTTATGTTTTAAAAATACCTCACCTTTTAAAAAATACTTCAACATATATTATTTCAGTGGACTCTCCCAACCAACCTGTAAGTCAAAAGCTAATGTTGCTGATTTGTAAATATATTCATCTTACAAATACAATCACTGAGACACGGGGAGTTAACCCCTCATGTCCAAGGTCATATCACTAAATAGTGGGGGCAACTCTACTGCTCATGTCCTGATCTCACCCTTTTCATGGATCAACTAAACTTTTCTGATAAAAAAATCAACAATTAGGCCAGGTGTGGGGGCTTATGCCTGTAATCCTAGCACTCTGGGAGGAAAAGACAGCAGATTGCCTGAGCAAGAATGAGACCCCGTCGCTACTGAAAAGAGAAAAACTAGTCAGGCATGGTCTCACTGTGTTGCCCTCTAGAGTATCATGGCATCACAGCTCACAGCAACCCCAAACTCTTGGGATTAAGCAATTCTCTTGCCACAGACTCCTGAGTAGCTGGGACTACAGGTGCCTGCCACAACACCTGGCTATTTTTTGGTTGGAGTTGTTGTTGTTTAGTAGGCCTGGGCTTGGCTTGAACCCGCCAGCCTCAGTGTATGTGGCTGGCACCCTACTCACTGGGTGCCAAGACAGATAATATGATTTTAAATGTACAAAACCCTAAACACTCCTCTAATAGACTCCTAGAATCAATAAATAAATTCAGCAAAGTCTTAGAACACAAAATTAAGGTACAGCTCATCAGTAGCATTTCTGTACACTAATTGCCATCAACCTGACAATCAAATCAAGAACTAGATGCCATTTATAATAGCTGCAAAAAAAGTAAGTACTTAGGAATACACTTAACCAAGGGAGCAAAAGATCCCTGCAAGAACGATAAGGCCTGGCACGGTGGCTCACACCTACCATCCCAGCACTATGGAAGGCCAAGCATGGTGGATTACTTGAGCTCAGGAGTTCCAGACCAGCCTTAGTCAGAGCAAGACCCTATCTCTAATAAAACAGCAGGATGTTGTGGTAGGTGCATGTAATCCCAGCACTCTGGGAGGTCGAGGTAGTGGATTGCTTTAACTCACGAGTTCCAGGCCAGCCTGAGTCAGAGCAAGACCACATCTCTAAAAAATACAAGACCACATCTCTAAAAAATATAGCCAGGCATTGTGGTGGGTGCCTATAATCCCAGCATTCTTTGAGGCTGAAGCAAGAAGATCACTTGAGCCCAAGAATTTGAGGTTCTGTGAGCTATGATGCCAAAGCACTCTACGCAGGGTGACAAAATGAGACTGTCTCAAAAAAAGAAAGAAGAAGAGGAACTACAAAACACTGATGAACGAGATTGTTGAGGACATCTCATACTCAAGGATTGGAATAATCAGTATTGCTGAAATGATCATTCTGCACAAAGTAATTTATACCACCTATCAAAATACCAATGCCCCTTTTCATGGAATTAGAAAAAAAAAATCCTAAACTTTATATGGAATCAAAAAAGAGCTCAAATAGCCAAATGAGATCCTAAGTAAAATGAACAAATCTGGGGGCATCGTATTATCTACTTCAAGTTGTATCACAAGGCTATAGTGTCCCAAATAGCATCGTACTGATATAATCCTAACTGAAATTTAGAATGTTAATCTTCAGGCATATAAGACATCTAATAAGGAGAAAAATAAACATAAAAAATGTAGCCTGTATTCGATACTCTGTGCTCACTAAGATGGAAAAATCAAATATTATTTCCTCGAAAGATTATAAAAAATTGAGATAAAATAGATTTTTAGCTAATCTTTAATTAATCAAAAAATCCAATCTCAACATGATTTAGGTTATAAAAATTCCACTATTTCTATGCAATTATTTATTTCGAATGATTTTAATATAGAATACATTAAGTACAATGAACCCTAATTTAAGGAATATTCTTATTCATTGAAATATTTGATATTTTAATGATTAAAATATTACATGTATTTTTATATCACTTGTCTTAATTGTTTTTTGTACCAGGAAAATAATAGGTATCTAAATTAAGTTGCATACCTATGTATGTACTTTTACTCTATAAGAAAAATTTTACCACTATAAATTATTAACTAAACTCTATCATAATCTTTGATCATTTCAATTAATTCTCCACAATATTTTTTGTAATGTGTAATCATAATTTCTACTTTTGTACTATATTTGAAAAACATGGAATTATTTAAATTACATATTGAAAAAAATGTTAGCCAGTTGAAAATTGATATTTGCCATCTATTTTTGCAGCATTAATTTTATTATTAAGAAAGGCAAGATAGGGAGATGAAATCCACTCAATAGCTATTTTTTAGGAAGAAAAGAAGTTAACTATCGTCTTTGTCTAGCAATCTTAAAGAAGATGAACAAAAGAAAACAGATACTAACAGAGAACACTGACAAAATTAATTCTAAGATCAATATGCTGTATTACTCTTGTATTCTCAGTGAAAAGATGGTGGATTTATCAGCTTCCCTCTGCCCTGACCTTCTGCCAGCAAGAGCCGTCTGTATCAAGATGGAAACATTGGCACACACAAAAATTCACTTATGTTTCTTAAAATTATCACCTAATAAAATCTGCTGCATATTTTCCAAGGCTCTACTATAACAAAAGTGAATCACATTTATATACTGAGCATTGACTGTTTAATGCAATGATTATTCTCATTATCACTCCCACTGTGTAGATTTTTTTATGAATGAAAACTGGGAAGATTTTTGCATCGGCACTTTCAGACCAGCATGGAGTTTGGAAAAGAGCAGAAAATAATGAAAACTCTTCAAAATCAGTTCTTTCCTACAACCAAAAGACAAATAGATATCTGCACTCTCATATTTATTGCAATACGATACAATAGCCGAGGTATAGAATCAAATGAGGTGTACGTCAATGGATAGATACCTAAGGTGCAGTAGACATACACAGTGGAACATTATTCTGCCATAAAAAAATATATAAATCCTGGGCGGCGCCTGTGGCTCAAAGGGGTAGGGTGCTGGCCCATATGCCAGAGGTGGCGGGTTCAGACCCAGCCCCGACCAAAAACTGCAAAAAAAAAAAAAAAAAAAAAAAAAATATATATATATATATATATATATATCCTGTCATTTGCAACAATATGGATGAGCCTAGGGGACAATATGTTAAGAGAAATGAGCCAAGAACTGAAGGATGAATACCACATGGTCTCACCGATATGTGAAATCTAAAAATGCTAGTATTCAAAACATAGAGTAGCATAGTGGGTAGCCAGAGGATGGTTAATAAGAAGGAATAAGTTGTGGTCTTCAAGTGCACAGTGAAGTGGCGATAGATAATAATACTGTATGGTATATTTCAAAATAGCCAGAAGAGAGGATTTGTGGATGTTCTCTCCACAAAGAAAGAAATACTTGAGGTGATGGATATGCTTTATCCTGATTAGATCATTACACAATGTATAAATGTATTCAAATTTCACACTGAACCTCAAAGATATATAGAAATATTATGTTTCAATTAAAAATAATATGAAAACAAACAAACAAAAACCAGTCATTTAAATGTTCAGTTATAAAACCTGCCACTTATTCACAAAGACTCACTTATAGAGTCCATATGATCACTATTTTCGGAATTCAAAGTACTGTCTAATAAAAACTGACAAAGCAATAATTATTATCTATTATATTCCAGGCATTGGAAGAACAACCTTACATGAACAGCCTCCCTTCAAAATCTATTCAAAAATCTATGAGGTACGTACTGTTATTATCCTCATATTATAGATGAGGAAAATGTAACTTCTCGAAAGATAAAGTAACTTGCCTAAGCCAATGACTGAGAATCTGAATTTAAAGCATTAATTCCAGAGCTGGAGCTTTTAATCACTATTATTTCTTTCTCAGGTATGTAGTTATTCTATTTTGACTAAGTTTTATGTTAGAATCTTGGAATTCAGCAGCACCTGTGTGGCCTACACTGTCTGACCTCTGTCATGTATGGCGACATGATGGCAGCAGTGAGGTCGAGGTGCCAGATATGATTTGTGTGGAGTTTAGTTGACACTGTCCCATGAAAGACGATTGCCCTGCTACCAAAACCTGTCTCTGCAGCCTTACAACAAGTGTCATTTTTTAGTCAGTCATAAGACAGGATCAGAGATTGTCATCTAGTTCAGCCAAATCTGTCACCCATGCTGCAGAATTACTTAAAGGTTATTTATATTATTTTTGTGTATAAAGGAAAATAAGCATAATATCCAGGTCCCCCATGTCACTTCCACAGAAATCTAGTTTACCTCAGTGTGAGGAGGTTTCCTTTACTCCTTTAATTGATTTTCCTTCTTCCACATGAAAGATACTAAAATGTGGCAATTGATGGCCAGTCAACTACAGAGACTCCCCCTCCCCACCCTTCTGGAATAATCAGAGCTGTGGTAGGTTGACAACCCTGTAGGAGGATAAAATGTCCCTTTGATACCAATTGATTTGATTTATTAATAAATAGTAAGAAAACTAAATCTCTTCAAGTAACTGAGAGTATTAAATATTAAAAATAAGATAGGAACAAAGCTGCAATTAAAATTTTAAATAAGCCACGATTCATTCAATATATCTTACAAAACTGTCCATATAATCCATGTTAATTAAATTCCATTTAATTTCATATTTTTTATGGTTAGCTTAGGGGCTCTCTAAAACCAGTTGATGTATTTATAATTGACAGGGTAGTAAAGTATTAAAATTTCTAAGCAAGTATTTTTGTTTAGTACCTAAATATCTGAAGGAAGTATTGAGTCTCAATTGAGACTAATAGGTAAGAAAAAATTTAGTTAAGAAAAGCATCAGTGAGCCTGGAATGTTTTTATAAAAAGTGAAGGTGGGAGAACTTGTAGGTATAACACAGGTCAAATGGACAAGTTATAGTTGCTGGTAGAAAGTGAACAGCAGGAAGTCTGAAATAGATAAGGGCAAATGTTTTACTATCTGGACACTAACTGTCTATGACTGTCCTTCTTTAGCCTCATTGCTGTGTGGTATTATCACATGACCTTGTCTCTCTTTTTTGCATCCCTCACTTTATTCTGTGAGGGATACCAAAAAACTATGTAATGGCGATGCATTTTTTGATGACCTAAGTTAAGAAAATAGGTCACTCTAGTTCTGTTTTCTATACTTTGCATTTAAATAATGTTTGATTGTTTTTAAAGTACTTTCATGCCCATTCTTGCATTTAATTAACCTCAAATATCTATACACTTAAAAAGTTTAAGGTGCTTATCTGAGATTAAACACCTAATAAATCATGATACCAAATGGAAACGCATGTGGAATCAGTAAGGGGAACACTGGTAACCAATGGGCATTGTGAGCGGAACTCCAGGCATGTTATGTGACAGAGTTGAAAACTGCTGGTGCAGTAGGCACGATCCAGCTGCATGATGGGTAAAAGCAGCATCAGAGAGGTTAGTACTTTACCCAAGAAAACAGAATGGCAAAGCTATAGGATTTAAGGTCTGTTCATTCAGGTCTGCTTAATTCCAAAGACTAAAGTCTTCAGAGAGAATGACACATTCCCCTTAAAAGATAAAAGAACCCATAGAAGACACTTGTACATTTTAAGACTCTGAGAGTGATGAAGAATGAAAAATTAAATCATATACACTGAATATATAAGGATGGATTTTATTTTAATGATTTAAGTTCTTGTAATTTTACTTTTTAAACATTGTACTATTTTTAATATAATAGATTTATTACATATTTAATAAAGCTAATATTTCTGATAAGTACTCAGAAAATACAAGCATGTTTGATTATACTGATTTCCATATTGATGAGCAGAAGACAAAAAATTTGAGGAATAGAAACTATGCTATTGACTTAAGATTGCATGAATTTGGGGTGCTGTTAAAGGCTTTCAACAACATTTAGAGTATTGAAGTGCAGCCCTAAGATGTTCTTCTTTCCATGTGTGTTTTCCTCCTTGGCCCAGGATGTTTCTCTGCCCTGTATGCCTGGCATGGCCTTTATCTTTTCTTCTAAAATATCCAACCATTGTTTCCTAGCTGAGACATCCACAAACCTTGAACAACAAAGATGATTTACTCCTGGCCACTGCCCAGGGCCATTTGCCAACCTCCTTAGCAAAAATCATGAAACTTACCAGGAAGGGATATGAATGGCCACCACTAAGGGGTCCTTGGGACACTTTTCAAATTCACCATACTCAAATGTAGAAAGACTAGGACTTTTTCATACCCCGTGCTCAAATGAGATCTGATTATACTGTCCCTAAATAAACCCTCCAGCTCTGTCCTATTCAAGTCACAATAATGCCCATCATGCAGAAGAGACAAAATTGCTTCTAGCACACTGCCTCACACCTTGCAGTGAGTAATAACTACTTGATGAATGGATATGCAGAAAAAGGCACTAAACAGCAGGATGCATATCTGCAGCCAAAGTCAGAGCAATTATGTTTCTGGAAACAGGAGTCACCCAAAAGTAACAATGACCCGAGTTGCTGTTCTACTTAACCACATAATTAAAATGGTTATGTTTATCAAAGAACCTTGATACTAGAGAGAAATTGTTTATCTTCACTCATATTAACTTCTGTTAAGTGTTTTTCATTTAATTAAAACAGTAAGAATTTTTCACACATATTTAAATATTCTTTGAAATTTATTTTTATATATTTTCATATTAATTTATTTTTTTTGTTTGGGCCTGTGAAAATATACTACTTTATATGTGTGAATGTCATCACTTCTAATATGTAACTTCTTTATCAGATACATGGAGTTAGAGGAATAAAACATTATTAAAATTTTCCTGTATACATTGTACATATCTCACTTTCTTTAAACATTCACAACAGTAATTAGGTAAACCTCAGTATGCTGTGTGTATAGATGAGAAAATTGAGTCTCCAAAGGTATTTCCCTTCCTGCAGGCTAATAAGTGTTAAGTACCATTTTCAGAACCAGGACATGACAAAGCAAACAAAGAAAATGATAGATAAGAAATGAGGAATAAGAGAGTGTATTGAATTAACATTTTTACACATGTAACACTTGCCATGCTTTCTAATTGCTGGACACTTGTCAGGTTTATACTCAGCAGTGTATCCCATTTGTGGTTCAAGAGGCACTGGTCAGGAAAACGTGAGAAAACAGAGTAAGCTGTGGCTGGGAAGGAAATGGGGAGTCCCAGAGAGGCGCGCCCAGGACCCTGACTGGGCTTCAGACTGACTTGGGAGATACACTGTCCTTGACAGCCACTGCATAGGTGGAGGTGTCGTACTACCTTGGAAATTTGGGGAAGCATTTTCCTTTTTTATTTTTTAATCTCTGAAGTTAATCTGTAGTATGATGAGGTATAACCTGTGCCCTTGTCTCCTGTATACCTGCTAAATTAATTTTTGAGCCATCATGAGTATCAGAAAACAGATATTTCCTTTTGGGGCCTCTTGAGAAATCAGACCCAAAAAACCATGAGCCCTTTGGTCATCACATAGATGTCTCACAAGTACCTTAAACCCAAAGTCCTAAATTGAATGTATTTTTAACCAATGGTTATCAATCTCTCTTTTTTGATTTTCTAATTAAAGATACTCATGGACTCAGTCACCCAGGCCAGAAATCTGAATGGAAGAAGCCAGGGGAATGCCACGGCACAGTGGTTGAGAGCATAGATTTTGAAGTAAGTGGGTCAGTTGTCAGGGTTCAGATTTCAGCTCTTATATTAATAGCATGACTTTACGAAAGTTACTTTATCTTTTGAAGTCTCCGTTTTTCATCAATAAAATGGAGGCAACAGTCATAACTTTCTCATAGTACTATTATGCAGGCCATGTGATACAGTCCAAAGAAAGTACTTAATACAGTGACACAAATTAATTATGGTGATGACCATGTGATTAATGATTCTTAAGTTTTTGCTCAACTATCCATCACCCCAAAGATCATCAAATCTTGCATACTGTAACTCAATCCTTTCAGATCGTCGCTTCATGTCTATTACTTAGGCCCTAATTAATTTTTGCATAAGTATTGTTGTGTGGGCTCCTGTTTATTTACCTCCTACTTAACCTGCCTTTGTTTCTCCTTCTTGCTGCCCCAGAAGCATAAATACACTTTTGTTCTCTTCTGCTTAAAGTTCTGTAGTAGTTTTTCTGTTATTTATAAATCCCAGACATTTTTTTATGTCATAGCAAGTCTTGCATAATGTGGACCCTGACTATTTATCTTACAGTATCTTTGGTCTCCTGCTACTCACATCTCTTATTGCTATTCACTTCTTCACACCTTCACTTGTGCCATTACTTCTGCCCAAACAGCCCCACCAGTGTGTGTGATTTCCAAATTTATATTCGCTATTTCAGATCCCAGGAAGAGCCTCCACTGCCTTTTTCTGCCATCCCTTAGGAGAGCTAGTTGCTTTGTCTTTGATGCCATTTGGGTCTCATCCAGACCTCTGTTATAGCACTGATTGTAGATTTTGTGATTATTATTTTTATTACCTACCTAGTGTAGTCCTCTGGAGGCCAGCATAGAGCACATTGCCATGCAGAAACCTGAGCGGAAGCCTTGAGGAGCCAGGGGAATATAATGGTGACTTGCCAAAAGGGAGAGGAGAAGTACAAGTTAAGGCCCAAGCATGACTCATCCCTCGAGGTTCAGCTTTACAGGAGAGGAAGAGTCACTGGTAGCTGGCATGTTTTCCAACCACCTGGGGTAGGAGAAAGGGTCTTTAAGGCATTTGTTCTCCTTGTAAGTTTATATAAATTGACCCCTGTTCTTTGATGTTTATTAGAGACATACTCTCACGGATACTTTGGGTCATACATTGTATGTGTTTTCTATTGCTGCCATACAAATTATCACAAACTTAGTAGGAGCTTAAAATAACACATTTATTATCTTGCAGTGAAAGAATTAAAAAATCTGCCATAGGTGTCACTGGGCTAAAGTCAGTGGTCAGCAGGACTGCATTCTGTAGTGCAGGCTTTAGGGAAGGATCTATGGCCATGTGTTTGGGGGCTGTTAACGTAATTAGGGTTCTTACAGTTGCAGAGCTGTGCGAGGCTGTCCCAGCTTCAGAGCCCTTCCAGACCCACTTGAATCCTTCCTGCCTTGTTGCTCGCACAGCTCTCTGACCACAGCTTGTTTAAGGAATTATGAGATTAGATTCGACCCAGCCAAAAACCGTTTGTATACGGTTCCTTTTGCCAAAGAAGTTAACATATGCGCAGGTTCTAGAGATTAGGGCATTGTCATCTTTGGAGGAATTTTTCTGTCTGGCCTACATAGGACCGCATTATTATCGGGCACCTGTACCTTCTTGAATAAAAGTCCCTCTGGCTCTGGGAAGCGAGGTATCTCTTCTCAATTTGAGTCTTTTGGATGCCTAGAAGAATTAGAAATAAACTTGCATTTCTAGTGTAGCAAAGATTTGGCATTGCTTGGGTGAGTTCCTCATGCCCCGGGAAAGCATTTACTTCCATAGTCCTTAGGACTTCATTTGACATTTGTTAGTATGATTTTCCCAAACCTCTGGGATAAAGGGCGTATATGCCCTATTAGCATGTGTTGTATGGCATTATTTTTCCTTCTTCATCCTCTCCATCCCACTTGCCCTGTGGACACTGACTTGCTTTATCACAAGCTCCAGACAGCCCTGCCATCTCTCCCTCTCAAGGCAGCCTCCTTACCTAGCAAGGCTGCCACAGTCCCTCTACCACCCAGTCACTTTCCACCTCAGCTAGACAACTGGACTCTCAATTCTTATTTCATTCTAATACATTGTCCCTCACTTGCCTCACTCCCTTTTCCTATTCTTTGAATTTGACTGTCAGTTAGTGATCACAATCTGCCTTGATTCCCAAACCTATTAAATACATCCCATCAACTCCTCCTTACAAGTTTATTTCTTACCCAAGATACTCTCCAGGATCCCAAAACATCTTCTTGTCAGAATCAATGTTCTTTCATCCAGAAGTAACTATCTTCCCTTCTGTGCTTAGCTGCTTTCTTCTTGAAACTCTCTATTCTATTGACCCCATTATTTTTTATGTGTTTTTTCAATTCTCATCATTTTTTTACTTTTTTGCCTCACAAAGAGTTTCTTTTAGATTCACTTTCACTGATTTTTCTTTCTATACAATCCTAGTAGAGATCGTTTCTCAGCTAACATCCTGTATTACAATCATGGAGTGCCTACTACTTCCTAAGTAACTATCACATTAAATTAAGGTCCTAAAATGTGTTATCTTCTTTTGAAGTATACATTTCCATAAGCTGCTGCCTTCTTTAGTTTTTGCAAATCTATCTTTTTTTTATTGTTGGAAATTCACTGAGGGTTGTAAAAACCAGGTTACATTGATTGCTGTGTCGGATAAGACCCTCCCATAATAGTGTTCCACCCCCAAAAGGTGTACCACCCCCACCCCCTCCCTCCTTCCCTTTCTCTGCTCTCCCCATCCCCCACCCCCACCCTGTGCTAAGTCATTTATTATTCTCATATCAGAATTGAGTACATAGGATTCTTGTTTCTCCATTCTTGTGATGCTTTGCTAAGAATAATGTGTGTAACTTCCATCCAGTTTAATACAAAAGATGTAAAGCCTCCATCTTTTTTAATGGCTGAATAGTATTCCATGGTGTACATATACCACAGCTTGTTAATACATTCCTGGGTTGGTGGGCATTTAGGCTGTTTCCACATCTCTGTAATTATAAATTGACCTGCTATAAACAGTTGGCATATGTGTCCTTATTGTAAAAGGATTTTTTTTTTCTTCTGGGTAGATGCCCAGTGATGGGATTGTAGGATCAAATGGGATGTCTAGTTTGAGTTCTTTGAGGTTTCTCCATACTTCCTTCCAAAAAGGTTGTACTACTTTGCAGTCCCACCAGCAGTGTAAGAGTGTTCCTTTCTCTCTACATCTGCGCCAGCCATCTGCAGTTTTGAGACTTTGTGATGTGGGCCATTCTCACTGGGGTTAGATGGTATCTCAAAGTGGTTTTGATTTGCATTTCTGTAATAATTAGGGATGATGAGCATTCATGTTCGTTAGCCATTCGTCTGTCTTCATTAGAGAAGGTTGTATTCATGTCTCTTGCAAATCTATCATTAAACAAACCAGCTGAACTGATGTCTTCTACAGCTTTGTAGAACCAGATACGGAGAGATGCGAATAACTCAGGTTGGATGAGTTGAGCTACTAAGTGTTACAGGTATTACTTATCCTAGCATTAGCAATTTTAATCTTGGAGTATACACCTAAATTTACATTTTTATCTCATTTTGTCTAGGTTAGGTAAAATGTCATGCTGTTACTCTCATTTGAATGTGAAACGAGTAAAGCTTCTTGCTCTAACTAGTGAAGGCAAGATAAACAATAGCTAGCCTGTAAGAGAAAGTCTTGTTCACTGCATCAGATAAGCTTTAGGGACCCAGTTCTACAAGTAAGCCACAGATTATTCCTTCTTTTTTTGCCACGAACATCTACCACTCATGTTACAAATCAGTGCTAGTAGCATAGCATGGTGTTCTTGCCAACTTTACACTACGTGAATCATTGCAATCAATTTCATTTGCATTAATAAGAGCCATGGTTTGCTGTAAAAGATAACATTGGAAAAATAAAAAGAATTTAAAAGGCACACACAAAACAAATGCATTTCTTAATATTATGTCTTAATTGCCCTGATTTGATTTTTTAAAAAAATCCTAATAAAAGTTTCTGTCTTAAATGTAGCTTTTGCTGACATTTATAAATGATAATTTCTCTGCTAGGTGTTCCCTTCATTACAAGTAACAATTCTAAATTTTATTAGTGTCAATACCTTCATTTGTAAGTTATCCTGAAGATGTGGCCATTCTTCTAAGTGAAGTTTCATAAGAATGGAAAAAGGAAACCCACATGCACTCACTATTTAACTGGAACTAATCAGGCAACACCCATGTGCACATTTGCTAGTAAAATGCAATGGAAAGCAAGCAGGTGGCAAGGGCCGGGGGGAACAATGAATTTACATCTCACGGACACAATACATACTCTCTGGGTGATGGGCACACTTACAACTTTGACTCAAATTGTGCAAAGGCAACTCATGTAACCAAAACATTTGTACAAAAATATTCTGAAATTTCAAAATATAAAACCAGCAAAAATAAAATAACCCAATATTTTGCAGCCTTCTAGTCATTAAGAGGATTTTATTTATTATAGAAATGTATAATATTGCAAAAATAAATATAGGAAGGAGGTTTGATTTTCAGTTTCCCTTTTAGATATCAGGAGAAAATTACTGTAGTTTCTTACTATCGGGCAGCGAGGTGCACAAGCCAGCTCATCTCAGTTGAAAAGAGCCAATGGAGAGGAAGTCTCCCCATTCCACTTTCAGAGATGTCACACTGGTGGTCACAAATGGGCCATGCTGTAAGTATCCACACTGTGGAAATCAGCAAATGAGGACTTTTCTCCCCAGAGAGCTGGTTTTAGCCTTAGTCAACATATGGCTGGTGTGGTGTATCCTATACACACAGCTTCCATATCAATGCTGTAGTTGTGAGCTCTGAGGAGCCAAGTGGACTAATGTTTTTGTCACTGCTGCTGCTATTGTGTGTATGTTTTACAGTTGACTAGGGACTTACTCATTTTTGCAGTAATATTGTCACTGTAAACTGTGAGTTCTTTTTTAGTGGTAGGATTGAGGAACCACAAATAGTTACTGTAATAAATGGACTCTCAGCCACAATTTTTGAGGAGGCCTCATGAACTATATCTGATTAAAGTTGCCCCAGTGACTTTATTTTTTTATTTTTATTTTTTTGAGACGGAGTTTCACTCTGTTAGCCTGGGTAGACTGCCGTGGCATCATAGCTCACAGCAACCTCAAACTCTTGGGCTTAAGTATCTTCCTGAGTATTTGGGAGGATCTACAGCCACTCACCACAATGCCCAGTCAGTTTTTCTATTTTTAGTAGAGACAGGGTCTTGCTCTTGCTTAGGATGGTCTTGACTCCTGAGCTCAAGCAATCTACCCACCTCGGACTGCCAGAGTACTAGGATTAGAGGTGTGAGCCACGGTGCCTGTTAGCCCAATGTCCCTAAACAAACTTAACTCTGAGAGAAAAATGAAATTGTCTTGTGGGACATTCAGATGAGTTTTAAAAGAATATTGAAAACAATGGCAGCAATAAAAGTGAAGCTGATCAGTGGGATAAGGAGTCAGCATTATTTCCAATGATAATCAAATTATTTGAAATGTTAAATGGCAAAGTTATTCAGGTTAGGGGGAGAATAATCAACATACACACTTCTGAGTCTTTCAGCAAAATAATACAGTGAAGAAGACAATTCTGTTCCTTCTACTTTTCCTCCAATGCCTCATTCCAGCGTTCATCAAATTATGGGTATCTACTAGTTTAACAGAAACAGAAAGCTTTAGAACAGTTGTTCCCAACCTGTGGGTCGCGACCCACAGGAACTGTATTAAAGGGTTGCAGCATTAGGAAGGTTGAGAACCACTGCTTTAGAAGTTTTTGTTACATACATTTAACCTAAAATATGGTCTCAGATAACAGAAATTTTATTAACCTCGATATGGAGTCCAAATAGAGGTTTCCTCGATGGCTTTCACAATTGAAATTAGCACATTGGAAGTTTTTCAAAGTAATTGATAATAAAAATTCAGAGAAATTTGCATTAATAGACTAAGTGTATTTAATGTTTTTAAGAAAAAAATTTGAATAAATCTAAAGCAGATGTCTTTTATGTAGTTTTTCATTTGGGAACATAGGTGAATCTTGGTCACCTTTTTTGCAACTTTAAGTTAAACTAGATTAACTAGACTAAAAAAGGCTGGGCAAACTACCATCAGAAGGCTGAATCTGACCCACTTTCTGATTTATATGCCCCTGAATTAAGAATGATTTTACATTTTTAAATGATTGATAAAAATCAAAAGAAAAATATTTTGTGATTTGTGAAAATTACAGGAAATTCAAATTTCCATAAATAAAAGTTATATTGAAACACAGTCTCAACCATTCTTTTACACATTTATAGCTATTTTCATGCTACTAAAGCAAAATTGGGTAGTTACCAGAAATATTATATGGTCTGTGAAGGCTAAAATATTTACTATCTCTCCCTTTCAAGAAAAAGTTTGTTTACCTCAGAAGCAAACACACTTCTTTATTGATGTTTTAATTCCATTCCTTTTAACTTGAATGAAATTCAAGATCAACAGTTTTCTTAAGGATATCAAATAACTGCATAAATTAATTATGAAATGTGCAAACAAGGAAATAAGTGATGCCCATGCAGTCAGCTCAGCTCAGACAGATCACATGTTCACATTGCCCCTTTTCTCTCAGTGTCTGCAGCCAAAGACTCAGGAGCAGCTGGGGATCTTCTGCTCCTCCCACCACAGCACAGAGGATAAAAGCACAATGCTCTGGAACTATTAAAAAGAGGTTAATAAAGATATGCACAGAACAGAAAATAAAGAAGATACTTCAAAATTTCCTCTTGTTTCCCTGTGTGCTAAAAACATAATTTTTCAAGTGTATACTTCTAAAATGTGCCCAAGTTTTATGCATTCTGTCTATCATTGCTTCATTTTCTAATTCTGAGAGCCTCAAATGACTAGAATATCTGAACCTCCTAGGGCCTGGCTGTAGTTTTGGGTGCCCCTGTCACAGTGGAAATATGCATATGCCCTAATGTCATTTGTTCTGGTTATATGCAAATGTAGGTAACTAACTAGGGGAAAAGAAAATAATTATTATATCTCCAAATTAAGGGTAGTGGGCAGCACCTGTGGTTCAGTGGGTAGAGTGCTGGCCCCATATACCGAGGGTGGTGGGTTCCAACCCAGCTCCAGCCAGCTAAAACAGCAGTGACAATTGCAACAAAAAATAGCTGGGCATTGTGGCGGGTGTCGTAGTACCCGCTACTCGGGAGGCTGAGGCAGGAGAATCACCTAAGCCCAAGAGTTAGAGGTTTCTGTGAGCTGTGATGCCACAGCACTCTACCCAGGGTAATGAAGTGAGACTCTGTCTCCAAAAACAACAAACAAACAAACAAAAAAACCCAACAAATTAAAGGTAGCCAAATATAGACAAAGGTAGATTTTGAAAACTCATACAGTATTACTTAATGTGGTTTCGGAAAACTCGAGATTGCTTAGGTTTTCACAAGTATGGGGTCAGAAAAAGTAGGAAACTAACTTCCCAATTTAAACAAGCAAGATTTACTTGGGGTTATCTGTCCCAAACCCAGAACATGTTGAGGTCTTCAGAGCATTGATTTTCAACTGGTGGGCACCGTGGTCGAGGAGGATCTTAGGTGCGTTGTGAAAATTTTTAATAATCTTTAAATTATTTTCAATAGAAGTTCAAACCACAGTGTATTATTTTTTTTTTAATCTTTTTATTTTTTCAACACAATTTAAGTGTGCTATATGAGTTTAGCTATAGATTTAAGTGTACTGTGACTTAAAAAGGTTGAAAAGCACTGCTTTCAATGTTCAGGGGAAGGTGAACATGCAAAGTACAAAGAACCAGAGAAGGAGCTTTGATCTTGGGTTGGGGCAGTATTCATTCTCAACAGTAGAAAAATTCTGGTATATCACTAAAACAATTCAAGGTTAATTATCATTGTAGTATTTTATAATGATAGCATGCCTGATAGGGGAGAATGTGGTAACCCTTACTGCAGCAGAGAAAAATGTGGTAATTCTGAAATGACTTCCTAAAATGCATGAAAGAAATAACGGATATGGCCAGATGTAAGACCAAGTCTTCTGACTTTAGAGTCATATCTTTTAGAAATATTCTTCCAAAAAATAATACCTAGAATTCAAGAAAAGTAGGAATGCTTTTAGGACTTTAGATCATCTAATTTAAAGGACATATTATTTGGCCTATCAAAATCTAGAATAGAGATGTACTTTCTCTTACCTTCTGGAAAAATCTCTTCTCCTCATGTTTAACATGGAATGCATTAGGAATTCAATGAATGTGCTCTTTTTAATAAACGTATGTGCTACTACAGTAGTGGCAGGGGGATACTTGTTTCAAAAACTAGTAATGAAAAGATAAAAATATAAACAATATTTTAAAACTGGCATGATTTCCTTATGTTTTCTTTTGTGTGTATGTTTCAGTGGTTTGGCATTTTTTCTTTTGTATTAGATTTGAAAATTGCAAAATTACTGTACATCTGTTTGCAATCTCATTTTGAAGTTTATTCCATTTGTAAGCCACCCCTAAAGAATATTTCTTACTTTGTTTCTTCAGGATATTGTGTGTGTAGGACTAGGTATATATAATCCTCTTCTCTACGATTACCAAGTGATAAAGAATACTATTTGGGGGCAGCACCTGTGGCTCAAAGGAGTAGGGTGCCGGCCCCATATACTGGAGGTGGTGGGTTCAAACCTGACCCTGGCCAAAAACTGTTTTGCAAAACTGGAAGCGTGAAATAGTAGTAGCTCTCTTCTTGGTACTCAAGACATCCTGATTTGATTATTTCATTTTAGAAACTTTACTGGAAAAGGGTCTGAATTTACACAGCAGGCTTAATTTCTTTCTCGAGAATAGGCCCTAAAATGCTGTGGAATTTTATTGATTTACTCTGAGAATCACTGCACTGCCCTTCAGGAAATCTGAGCTGAATTGAGAGGACACAGTGCGGTTGCTTTGTCAGAGTTAGAGCTGTTTGTCTCACAACATTACACAGTATATATCGAGACTGCAGACACGGTTTGCTGGTCAAAAATACAGCTTTTATATTTAAGTCATTTTAATGGCAAGCGAGCATAAAAACTGATGATGAGATCTTCTGATGTAGATTTTTATTGTGACAGGTTTATACTTTGCTTGGCATCCAAAATTTGATTCCTTACACAGATAGCCCTTGAGAGAGTGTTATTTGGTTATCCAAATCAGTGCTCATATGTTTTCAAGAAATCTTATTAAAAAACCCAGTTCCACGCAGTGTGCCGTATCCCATACTCCTAACTTCCTTTAGCTTGGATACTTCTTTCTAACGTTTCCAAATTGCATAGTTTCCCTGCTCCCCTGGTTTGGGCCTCTTAGAGAGACTGAGTCTATTTAGAGATCAAAGCTTCTGATGTGGGCTTGGCCTTCCCACAGGGATGGATAGACACTTGACAGGCCAATGTCTTCACTTCCCTACTCACTGGTGAGGATTTCAGAATTGATGTGAAAATAACTGACCTTTGGCACTGATAATATGATTTTTAAGAGAGTTTATGTGAGAATAAAGAAAATGTAATATCCCAAACTTATAGGTCAGCTTGGTCAAGCTGATTTCACATAGCCAAATTTTATTAAAAAAAAAAAAAAAGAAAGAAAGAAAAGCATAGCGGGCTAGAGACACCAAAGAGGGACTCTTTGCACTCTATGCGAACAGCTGTTAGGCTGTGCTTTCTGCTGGGGACACCCGCAACACCACAGCTCACATGCTCCTTCCAGGAAGTCCCCTCTGAGTCCTCAGGACATCTGGCTCCACCTCCCTTGCTGGCTCCACCCCGAGCTCAGTGCTGCCTCTTGGCTGCTTGTTACTCAAGCTTTTCAGCACCTGGCAGGTTCTTGGCACACAGCTCTGCCTAAAGCTTGGTGAATCAGGACCCTGGGTCCAGACGGGGAGCCTCAAGAGAAATCAGATGTATGCTGAGAACCACCCCTTGAAGGCTACCACACATCCTGAAGTCCAAATGCTGAGGGCCTGGGGACCTGCATTTTGTCTCTCCTATTGGATGGTTCTTATTTATTCCCAGGCACTGGGGAAATGCAGGGTAAAGGGCACACACCCAGGACCTTCTGCTACTGGACCTCTCAGCAGCAAAATCTCTAAAGGGGACAAGAGGACTGGGCCATCATCCACTACTGAAACTTCCAGGATTCCTCAGAGCTCCTTGTTAGCCCCCTGGGCTACTTCAAACCCTTAGACCCTTACTGCTTTGGGGTTTACTTCTGATTTTTGTTCTCTGGCCATCTGTCAGTTAAATATTTATTCAAAAATAAAGAGAAATGCATGCCAAATATTTAACGAGTCCCAGGATATAGTTGTAGGGTGGCTGTACCTTCTTAAGCATAGAGCCGGTGGAAGAACACATGATTTATTCTTCCATACAGAAGAAAGGGTGGAGTGACTGCCCAGGCCTCAAATCCCACTGCAAGATGGCCATTCAGTAAAAGCTCAGGACTTTCTTTATTCATTCATTGGCCTTAATTTTTATTTTTGAAAATAAATACATCCACGGGGTGCGTTATCAATAGCTCTTCTCCTTAACCACTGCTCCATAAATATCTCTGAACAGAGAATGATTTCACAGCCACAGCTAGATTACTGAGTGAGGCCCAGGGTGATGAAGAGAAAGAGAGCAGGCAGAAGTGTGTTTATTGGCTGCTCAGGGACCAGGGGAACTAGGGAGGGAGACCAGGAAAGCCTTGGGCTGGAGGCCCCAGGTGTTTGTGCCCAGAATGAGTGTTGCTCCTGCAAAAACAGTCCCGCCCTGAATGGGGGAGGCTGAGCCCTTGCCAAGGGGGTGCCGGTAGGCCCAGGCTTGTGAAGTGGCTGTAGAAGGTAATCTCAGCAGGAAAGCCAAGGGCAGGTGTATGTCCACTGCTAACAATCTGCAGACTTGATTGGCTTGACTCACCCAGAGCCTCTGAAAGCCTGGAATTGCTGGTTGATGTTTAGAACTCCAGGGATTTCACATAAAAATATGTTTCTGGCTTCTTGGGAAATTTCAAAAGGCTTTGGGCCCTCAAGCTGTTTGGCTGATGAGCCATGGTCAGCCAGAGCTGCTGGCCTTGTGACAAAAAGGGCCTGGCTCTGGGTGCCCAGTTCCACCCAGACCAGGTCAGGAATCGGAGTTACATGCTATATGCTCAGCTGGGTGGGCTTCCTGCCACCTGAACATCTGGTCTTTCTTCACCCACTGGGAAAGACTCAGACTAAGGGGAGGCAGGGAAAGCCAGGGAACATGGGACAAGGCTGGGGTGGATGCTGTCAGGTGGAGTAAGGGAAACACTCGCAGGTCTGGAGGCTCGGGTGACCATCCTGGCTCTGCTATGTTATGCCAGGAACAGGAGGGGAGAAGGCGTAGACCCATCTGTAGACTCAGCTGTCCCTCAATAGGCCCATTTGACAAATGTCTTTGTACAATCCTTACAGATCCCTAGCCTGCTGGGTGGGGGGCTCTCCACCCCATCCCAGCTGTGCAAACTGAAAGGCAACCTTAGTAGATCTGGGACAAATAGGCCTGTATCCTTTATGGACAGGCAATATCTACTTTAATGAAATGAGTGCCCAGGAGGGTCATTACTTGGTTTTTCTGAAGAAAAGGAACCCAGAAAGGTCCTGATTCACCAAGTTTTAGGCAGATCTGTGTGCTAGGTTTCAGCCAGGTGCTGAGAAGCTTGAGTAACAAGCAGCCAAGAGGCAGCACTGAGCTTGGGGTGGAGCCAGCAAGGGATGTGGAGCCGGATGTGCTGAGGACTCAGAGGGGACATCCTGGAGGGAGCATGTGAGCTGTGGAGATGCAGGTGTCCCCAGCAGAAAGCACAGCCTAACAGCTGTTAGCATAAAGTGCAAAGAGTCCCTCTTTGGTGTCTCTAGCCCGCTATTCTTTTCTTTCTTTTAATAAATTTTTTATTTCAAATTAATATGAGGGCACAAATTTTTAGGTTATTTTTTTCTCACTTCCAAAGTAAAGTTCAATATGTAGAGGAACCCCTCACCAATGGGGCTTGCTAAACACTCTATCATTGTGCACTTAGGTTGGATCCACCGAATACCTTCTCTCTTCCCATCAACTGCCCTTCCCACATCCCCCTCCCATTTCCTTCCTCACCTCTCCCCCTTTCTAGACTATATTTTTCTTTTGTCATTTATATAAGGATGTAATTGTTTATATATTGGTTTCATATTGGTATTGAGTACATAGGACTTATTTTTTTGAGATACTTTACTAAGAAGAATGTATCTCCATCCAGGTAAACATAAAAGATGTTAAGTCTCTATCTTTTTATGGCTGAATAGTATTCCATGGTATGCATGTACCACAATTTGTTAATCTGTTCATGGGTTGATGAGTGTGTGATTTGCTTCCATGACTTGGCAATTATGAATTGAGTTTCAGTAAACACTCTGGTGAAAATGTCTTTGTGGTAAAATGATTTCGTAGATGCCTAATAAGGGGATTGTGAGATCAATGTGAACCTCCATAGAGTTTATATCAGTTTGCAAACCCACAAACACTGCAAAAGTGTTTCCTTTTCTCCACATCCACACCAGCATCTGAAGTTTTGACAGTTTGTGATGCAGGCTAATTTTACTGGAGTTAGGTAATATCTCACCTGAGTGGTTTTGATTTGCATTTCTCTTATGATTAAAGACGATGAGCATTTCTTCATGTGTTTGTTGGCTATTCATCTGTCTTCTTTAGAGAAGTTTCTGTTCAAGTCTCTTGACCACATAAAGTGGGGTTGTTTGCTCTTTTTTGTGGTGTTTAATTTGATTTCTCTGTAAATTCTAGTTATCAGGATTTTGTCAGATTCATCACAGGAGAAATTTCCTTCCATTCCTAAGGCTATCTGTTTTCTATGTTTGTGGTACCCTTAGCTACACAGAAAATTTTAGCGTGATCAAATCCCATTTATTTATTTGTAGTGTTGCTAGATTTGCCATGGGTATATTCCTCATATAGTTTTTCCCAAGGCCAATACCTTGAAGTGTCTTTTCCTCAAACTCTATTCTAGAATTTCTATTGTTTCATGTCTTAAATTAAATCATTTATCCAGTGAGAATCAATCTTTTTCAGGTGTGAGAGGTGCTGGTCCAGTTTCAGTCTTTCACATGTGGCTGACAAGTTCTCCCAGCATCATTGGTTAAACAAGAATTATTTTTCCTAGTGGGTCCTTTTGTTAGGCTTATCAAGATCATATGGCTGTATGTGGCTGGGTTCCTCTCTAGATTCTCTATTCTATTCCATAGATCTGAAGGCCTCTTCCTTGCAGGTTTTATGGCAGGACTCTGCCTGATAGATGCTGGTGGTGTTAAATGGTTTTCTTGAGCTTCCATCTCCTATTGTCATCATTAGGATTCCGAAAAGCCAGCCTGTTGTCTGGTTTTGGAAGCTGGAGACTCCTGCAAACTTTTCTCATTTGATGGCTCCTAATTACTCAGGAGTGAAGTGGCTAAGTCTTCAAGGTCCCTTTCCATCCTATAGTCGCTGGGTACCCCCCCTTCCCTGATGGCATTTCCACTGTGTGAGAAAGAGTAGCCCCCTGGGAATCCACAGTAGTGTCAGCCTAGCCAATATGGACTCTGAGAGTTATTAACTGTGTCCTAGAGGAGGCTTTCCTGAAGATGGGGTCACTCCACTGTGTCTTCTATAAGTGATTTGTTCATAATTGACCATTAAAAGAAAAGGGAAAATGGCAGGGCAGTCCCAGAAAAGTAGAGTGGAGGTAAGAGAAAGGAGCCTGTGTGGCCTTTTTTGGCCTGCTGAGAAAACCAGGAGGAAGAAGCCTGAGGACCACCCAATGCAGAAAAGCCACATCTTCAAATCCCCAAGCCATGGGTCTCACCTACTCCTAACCTGGGCAGTCAGGGGATCAAATAATAATTGGAACTTTTAGAACACTCCCAAGTTTTGGGGTTGCCCATGATCCCACCATGAACTGAGGACTGGAGGCAAAGGTGTGTTTCCCCAGTTTAGGAGTATGTATCGAGTGATTATAAGATGTACTGAGAGTTGCAGAGACAGGTGGCTTTTAGTTCCACCTTTTCTCCCTTATTTGTAAAATACTAATTACATTACATCATGTCTTTTGATTACTGAAACTTATTTGGAGTAGTCTATCTGATCCTTCCCATCTCAGGAGGGCAAGTCAGTCCTTCCCACTGACTTTTGAGAATTGAGAGATTTCACTTAAAGCAGAAAAATAGGCCCTTCAGCCAGGAAATTGAGAGTCTGTGATTCTGTGGGAAAGGAGGACTCCACAGAGCTGAGTATTCCAAAGATAGGCTTCCACCCAGGCCATGCAAACACTGGGCTGCTAATGCAATGATCAGACCCTGCAACTTCTTTTCATTATTTATTTTGTCCCATTTTTGAAAAATCTGACACATATTCCTGCCTTGCAAAAGAGTAGGTGTAAGAAAATTTAAGTGAAATAAATTACACATTGCCACATTCCCACATAAAGGTTATGAGAAGCCAGTAAAATCCACACTTTGATGAATTTCAGCTCTCGCTATGCCAGGAGCCTTTTGCCATGTACAGGACAGGGAGGCAAATGTGTTTTGCCGTCCTCATCCACCATGAGGAGGTGTTTGTCCTTGAATGCTGAATTAGCAGCCAATATCATGGCCATAGCCACAGATAACGGTGTTGGTCTGTTGGACCTGGCCTCTGTTTCTGAGAAATATGCAAGCATTTGTACCTTTGACAGATGAGAAAACTGAAGTCTTGGCAATTAGGAGCTTGCTCAAGATCATGCAGCTGTTAAGTGCTGGAACTGGAGCTGTCTCCCAAGCTGAGATCCAGGTGCTCTCCTTGCTCCTGGGAATCCACAATGGTGGCAGCCTAGCCAGTTCAATCATTTGAATCTGTTTGAAGTAATTTGGGGATTCGAGGTAATGCTGGACATGACATTAACCTGTTGTTTAGAGATGTTTATAAATGACGCATAGTAGGCTGAAAACTTGTCTGTGTTTGCAGAGAGAGGAGATATGATAGACCTTACCCAGCCAAAAAAGCCTTTTTTTTTTTTTTTGTTTTTTTGGAGGGATGCTCATTTCCCTTTACCCATTCCAGTTTTCTAAACTTCTTTGATGGGGTGAGGGGGAGGAGTTTATAGAGTTTAACCATTTGGGTAAATTTCTGAATGGTTGTGGTGAATGCTGCAACAATATGGCTGTCTGATAGGAAATAAAAGAAGGACAGCATGGGACTTGGTCAGGTACATGGATCCACTTGTGTGCTTGGAGTGACCATCAGTGACCAGGATCAGACTTCCTGAGGCTGCATCCCTGTGCATCATGCAGAAGAGTGTGTGCAAAAGCTCTTAGCAAGTGAGACAGCCGGGTGCTAATAGTGATGGTGAAAGGAAAAAGAAATAGAAAACAAAAAAGAAAGGCTGACATGCTTTTTTATTCAGGGCTTCAAGGAACAGAATTGGGTTTTATTTCTAGATTTAGAAAGTGAAAATTTCAGTGTGGCTTTTTGTTTCGCATGTATTTAAAAAATAAAATAAACTACTGGTTGTTTGAAAGCAAATGAGGCTCCCTCTTTCCTTCCTGAAACATCTCCCCATCCCCAATTTTAGCCAAACTGTGTGTGTAAACAGTGTCTTAATTGACTTCAGGTTAAGGAAGTCTGGAAAACAAGTTACAATTTATAAAACCATAATGGACATCCTTGAGACCTCTTCACAAATCCAACTACAGGGATTTATTTACCAACCACAAACTGGGTGTAGAATGTTTGCTACATATTCAGTGGGTGGAAACAAATAGCAGAAAGACTGGACTAGTGTGCTAGAGAACTACATTTGGGGAGAAAAGATTCTCCCTGCAAAGCAGAGGGCCTGTCCCAGATGATCAACAGATGGTCCCAGATGATCAACCCTCACAATGAAGTTGGTAATGGAGGCTCATTTATATCTCTTTCATGTCTAATCTCTCTCTGTGCTTAGTGTTGTGTCTATTTTGAGATTTAGAAAAGAAATATTTGAATTTGCAAAGTAAATTGTCTTTTGGTTGTTTATTAATGATCATGTACATTTTTCTGTTTGATCCCTTGGAGCTAAATCTCGGCCTTTAGGTTTCACCTGTAAAGCGGGATCATGGGCTTCTTTGGTAGTTCAGAGAGGTGGCATCTGGAGCCACAATGCCTGTTTTCAAACAACAGCTGCCCCAGGTCCTGCTTCACCTGGGCACATTACTCATGTCTTTCCTCCTCAGTTTTTGCACCTGAAAAAGGGGAGGATCATAATAATGGGACTTACATTTAGGGTGGTGTGAGGGCTGAATGACACACAATCTCTCATCCCATTCTTAAAACAAACAAATAGTATCTGATTAAAAATAATCTCCCACCCATGAATGATTTTTCCCCCTTTTGGTAATGTTGGATCTTCTTTCCTTTTCATTTTAGTAAATCATTTTAAAGGATTTCCATACCTTGACTGAATATACTGGCTGGCTACTAGGAGTTTTATGACCTGGGGGTGGGGGTCAGTGAGACTGCTTCTAACAGTCTGAGTTACAAAAGGTAGAAGAACATGTTTGCAGAGGAGTTTAGGGGGCAGGTAGAGGAGATCAATTTATGTAGACTAGATGCCTCCTGAACAAAATCCCCGGTATCTTAGAAGAGCAAACTAATCCAGATGGCTGACTGGCTGGACAGGCAGAGTTTAGCAGCCTGTATTAGGTGGTCACCTCTACTGTCCCCCACCCCAAATGCACATGTCAAAAAAGACAGACTTAGCATCTGGGCCATTTATCCCAAAATTTAACATTTGTAGTGCTCCATGACGACTGCACATTGAAAAGTTTATGCTTCCCCATCATCCCATTTTATTTTGTAATTGTCTGTTGTTCACAGTACTGATTTGTAGAATTGGGCATGATAAAGAGTAGCTATTTTAAATGTATCCAATATGCCCATCTGTATGTATATAGACTGCGGGTATGGACCAAAGTGTCTCATTTCTTTATGAAAGGAGAGATGTGCCATTCCCTCTCACACATTCTAGACTGATGTTAAAACAATACAATGGCCCTGAATGTTTATAAATGTGACTGCTGTTGTGATACTGTTTTTAGTGAGATGAGTACAACCCATATGGGCTCCAAGAAATACATTAATGTTTTCATGAAAGATGTTCACAGGTAGTAAATTATCTGCAAATAACCTTGGGTATCAGCTTTCAGTGGAAGGATATTTATGTACCTAAAGCATTTTGTGTTGGTGGTTTCATAGGTCTGCTCCTACCTCACATGTCATTTTGGAGGAGGCAGTGCACAGCACAACCTTGGCAAAAGCCAAGTTACAATATTGGCTCCCCTCCCATTTCAAAATTGTATGATGAAAGAAACTACAATTAAGGGTTGATGTGTTCATTTTTTTTTTTTTTTTTTTAATTTGGCCGGGGCTGGGTTCGAACCCGCCACCTCCGGCATATGGGACCGGCGCCCTACCCGCTGAGCCACAGGTGCCGCCCTGATGTGTTCATTTTAAGTGACCCAATGCAAAACAGGAAATGATTGAACCAGTAGAGATCACCCACTAGTTTATTTAACTGGGTGCGTACGGGCAGGCAACTCCTCTGCTGAGAGAAAAAGCACACAAAACAGGAATCAGTCCTCCTGACATTGGTATTTAGACAAGGGTGCTACAAAGCAGAGATTGGAAACACTTAACACCACAGATGCCTGGCTGCTGAAGCCCAGCAGAGATGCCACTTGGATGCCAGGCAGCACTTATCACTAGGACCTGGCACTGAGGTGGCTGGTTCCAGAAAGTTCTTTCCAGACCTTTTCATTTCTCAGGAGAAAATGGAAATCCATTTTGTTAAGTGATTTTTTTTTTTTTTTGTTTAAGTTAACTTTGGCCATTCATTACTTTTTTTTTCTTTAATAGTTTTGGTGACAGAAAAGTAAAATTAAATGTGTGAGTATCTCCAGTTTATAACCTTTGGGAAGGATGGATGTATTTATGTGTACAGGAGTGATGGGATCTATGATACTGCCACTGGGAGACCATGGGGAAGAGAATGTGGACTTTGGGGACTCATAGTCAGATTGGGCAGACCCATCCCTGCCCCATGAGGAAGCGGTTAAGGTGGAGGGAGAAAGTAGGGAATGAAAAGTCAAACAGACCCTGATTTGCATTCTCTTCCCCATCCTCTTCAGCACCCCCATGAGCACATAGGCTTGCAGAAATGGGCTACTAAATAAACATATCCTGCTGAGACAGGGGATTATTCCAAAGTTACAGCAGATCCTTGTAAAAGGGCATTCCTATCCTCAGTTCCCCTGGTAACTAACCAACACCCAACCCTGTAAATCTAACCTGGCAAAGGCTTGCTTTTCTTCCCCACCCCAACTGAAAGAAAGGTATAAAAACTCTCTTCTTTTGTCATGCAGGTGCAGAGGAATTTCAGATGTGAACCTTTCTTGGTCGTCCAGCTGATAAAGGAGCTAATACTCAATTGAAACAGTGTGTTGGCTTTTTCTCTACAATTCCACTTGCATTAGGTACAGCATTTGGAGGCCCCAGTGAGATCTCGCTAGCTGGAGTATCCGAATCTGTGTGATGCCCCCTGGAGAAGAAAGAAATTAAGGTGAGGCACATCCCTAGATATTTCAGGCCCTGTAATTTCCTGAAATCCTCTTGAGGGCTCTGAAGAAACTCAGATGGATTCCACCAAAATCCAGGGTCTGAAACTCTCTCTCAAGAGGTAAGTGTTCTTATTCTAAGTGTAGTTTATTTGTGTTCAGGAAGTAACCTTACATCACCAAGAACAGGCCACCGAATAGTCGCAGAGACTCCAATGCCATCGGGATGTTGCTAAGTGCCCCAGGGAGCCATGTTAGTGCACAGGAAGAATGACAGGCACCCAAGAAGGAGGCACAGGGACTCCTGAATGCTGCCTGGGAGAGACCCATGAGGGAAAGATAGGAGCTCCTGAGAGTTGGCTCATGCTGGATAGACCTGTCCCAGGTTCCTGAAAACAGCAGGATGCCAGTGGGGAGCCTCAGCCTCAGAGGCACATTTGATTTGTTCTTTGTTCATGAGTTTGTTTGTCATTATTGTCATCAGTGTGCTGACTATTCTTAATGTCTGTTCTGATTTCCATTCTTTTTGATTGTGTTCACAATTGTGGGAACTCAATAAAGTGAACCCCTGACACCCCCCCAGTGCATGATAAAGAACTCACTGCTGGCTTCTACGATGATTATGGAGTCCACTATTCTAAGAACCATCTCTGAGTCCTCTGTGAAGTTCAATGGCCCAGATTTAATGTAGGGTGGCCTTCTACTGGCTCAATTGACCCAACTCTCATGACTGTGGTCCATCAAGTGGTCACTGGGAAGCCAGGTCATCTGGACCAGTTCCCCTACATAGATCAGTAATTGATTTTAGTCCATAATCCCCTTCCCTGGCTTTATGTATGTGCAGTGGGTACAACAAAGCGAGACCACTCAAGGAGAGAATAGGCTCAGATGCACCTGGTAGGTACCAACTGGCTGGAGGAAACTGGCATCTGCACTGGGAAATGTCTAAGACAAGGTAGAATCGATCCAGGGTCCCCAATATTTTAATGGAATTAGGTGTCTGATCAACCCCTGGATGTTAAGATTGCTGGCAGGACTGGTGAGAGGTGTAGGAGAGTGTGTGTGTGTGTGGTGGGACTGAGACTGGACACCACCTGTAGATTTCCCCATTTCCCCTCACGAATCCTAGGAGAGTGTTGGTTTACCTTCTATGGCTAAGTGACAGTTTGTGTAAGAAATTGAGGGTACCAAGGTTAAGAAATGTGTTGGAATTGTGTGCATGTGAATGCTTGGAATCTAACTGAGATGGGTAATAATAGGCATGAGGAGTTCATGCCCCCTTCCCCTTTTCATAGGGAAAATAACTGTGTGCTGGCTGCTGTCTGTATCCCTGTATATAAAGTGTTTGCAGTTTTTCTGAGGGAAAGGGATGAGAAACATGTGGGAAAAGGCTGCTCTGTTAAGAACTGTGCTGAAAGATTTTGGAAAAGGGCTTGTGGAGAGACTACTGCAACATGTCTCCGGGAAGACTGGGAACTTTAAACAAGAATAACTTACATGCCCTGAAGTTCAGGTGATTGTGGCATTATTTAACATAGAATTTGTTTTAAACCTGTTACTAAAGTTACAATGTTCAAAGTTTATAGAACTGCTACCTGTATAATATTTCTAAGTTTGCTGGATTTGACCATGAGCTTGTGTTCTTGATTTTAAATCTCTGAATTGGGTGAGCTCATTCCCCTACTTAGGCCAGCAACTGCAGGGCACAGACTGGCCCATATGGGTCCTTTCTTCCCTGCTCCAATTTTTCGCACTGGCTATTCTGAAAGAAACTGGATGTTCCAGGTTTTCAGCTTTCTGTTTTGGATGCAGATCCTGTCCTTGATGGCCATCTTTAGTATGTGGCCATGTTTGACTTAAGGGAACAATGAAAAGACATCAGAAAGAATACTTATGGTATTGTTGCTGGAGTTTCTTTCTTAAGTGAATACTTAGTGTCATGGTCTAAGAGTTGAGCCTACGGGACACAGATGAATGATAAATTGTGATTTTGTTGGACGGAGGTGCAGGCAGACAGAGTGAAAAATGCCAGAGTTTCTGGTTATAGGGAAGAGTCAGAGGTCTCCTGAATGGGTCCTTTTTCTAGGATTACTATTGACACTAAGAGAAATTTTGACCAGGCTTGTTAGATGGGAAGAAGCCTTTAAAACTGATTGAGTGTTTTAATAAATGAATGAATGCAGTCCCTTCACTGGGGCAAGGTTATTAGGTTTTTGTCATAGGGAGGGGATTAGGATTTTACTGTTTTTTCAGGCTGCTTTAATCCTGTATTTCCTTAGTTCAGAGGGTGTAGTCTGCAGGGTGCAACCTGTTTGTGCCTAGAAATTGGAATGTGATTTCTGAGCTCATCTGAGCCTAAAAAATGGGGCATCCCTGTCTAGCCTGAGTGGAAAAATCCTGTATCAATATTATATTCCACAAAATGTCTCTCTTTTGTAAAACGTAATAATTTGATTATTTAAATTATTGGGAAACTGAGTCTTTGTCAAAGAATAAGATTCTTGCCTTCTAAATCTTCTAATTATTAGTTTCGCCAAGTCAATAATTAACTTCATAGTAAACTGTGATCTTGTTTTCTAATAAGTAGTTTTTTTGAGAGTAAAAAACAAATAGGCAGAAAGGAAAATCGCATTGTGTAAGAAAAGGATCTTATGTGGTAAATTTTCTCCTGAAACAGATTGATTATTTAAGAAAGTAATAGGCAGGACAATCTAGAACATTTAGAATGTTTTCAATTGTCTGTGTTGGATTGAATAAAGTTCATAAAATTATTATTGAAAGAATTTACATATAATCCAGATGACTATCCAGTACTGCCTTTAAAATCTTTTGACTTGTCATCTTGTTAAAGAAATGTTTTCAGCCTGTAATATTTGACAAACCTTCCAAAATAAAAAGTCTAAATTTGTTCTTTTTGAAATATCAAGACCATTGAAAATCTGAGAAAGACATATTAAACTTGCTCAATATACCAAAAATGTATAGAAAATATTGTCAAATATGAAATAATTTTATATAGATTACATTTATATGTATACTCCAATATATGAAAAAAATTAGTCTGTCTTAATAAATATTAACATTAATAATTTTAATACATCACAGAAATTATGTTTTGTAACTGACTGAGTTTAAAGTTTATCCTTCAAGAGAAATTATTAAAAAAGACTGAGGAGTTCTCTCCAATTCAAATTTTTGGTGTCTTTGATAATTAAATAGCATTGGGCTAAAGGCAAACTTCTAAGACTTTAATTAGAAAACTAACCTGTCTGTAAGTGTTCTTAACCTAACTTCAAATGGAACAAAAATCAGTTACATGGAACTCAGCTGGTTTGTTATGTTTTTTTGTCTTAAACATTGCTGATTCTTTCTGTGTTCTGTTTTCCAGAAGTCAAGAAAACCATTTTCTGTCTTTTGAGCTTCAGGAATGTATATACTTATAGGCAGAATGTGAAACATTTATTTTTCCTCTCTCCTTGATTTCTCTTGAATTTGAAAGCCATCTGTAAGTATTCCTAATTTCTGACAATACAATTATTTGCATAAGTTCAATAAGAATATATTTGGTTCTATAACACTTTTACACTGCTGGTGGGACTGCAAACTAGTACAACCTTTCTGGAAGGAAGTATGGAGAAACCTCAAAGCACTCAACCTAGACCTCCCATTCGATCCTGCAATCCCATTACTGGGCATCTACCCAGAAGGAAAAAAATCCTTTTATCATAAGGACACTTGTACTAGACTGTTTATTGCAGCTCAATTTACAATCGCCAAAATGTGGAAACAGCCTAAATGCCCACCAACCCAGGAATGGATTAACAAGCTGTGGTATATGTATACCATGGAATACTATTCAGCCATTAAAAAAAAAAGGAGACTTTACATCCTTCGTATTAACCTGGATGGAAGTGGAAGATATTATTCTTAGTAAAGCATCACAAGAATGGAGAAGCATGAATCCTATGTACTCAATCTTGATATGAGGACAATTAATGGCAATTAAGGTTATGGGGGGGAAGCAGAAAGAGGGATAGAGGTAGGGGAGGTGGAGCCTTAGTGTGTGTCACACTTTATGGGCGCAAGACAAGATTGCGAGAGGGACTTTACCTAACAATTGCAATCAGTGTAACTGGCTTATTGTACCCTCAATGAATCCCCAACAATAAAAAAAAAAAAGAGGAAAAAAAAATTTAGAAACAATAAATGAAATTATCAAATAAAAAAAAATAAAAAAAATAAAAACACTGGTATTTTACCAAGGCTTTGACTGGAATAGCATTTTCAGAGGTGTCCAGACAGCCTTAAGGAATTAAAGTTGACTTTATAAGGCCAATAAAAAATAAGTTCATTGAAAAAACAGGACAGATACCCATCAATAACATTTCCTGGTTTGTATTAAATAAAGAATGTCACTTTTTGACAGGTCTGGGAACCAAAATTTGCTTGGGGATCTCAAAAGATAAAGAATTAATGCAATGCATGTAGGTATCTAATTACAGATATGAAATCCGGGCTCATGGAAGGCTTTCAAGTCTAACCTGAGATTCCGAATAAAAAGTTTCAGCAAAGGCAATTTTAAAGGGAAGAAAGGCCTAGGTAACTAACAATTATTTTGATGCACTTTATGCAAATGATCACACCCAGTATACTGAAAGTACAGCTTTTTTTGGCAATTGAATTAGTTCTGCTATCATTTGTTTTTAGTAAGGTGAGAAATTAGAAAGAGAAAAGTAGTTCAAAGAAAAAAAAAGAAACTGTAGCCCACCTGTATTAGATTCCAGCCTTGTCTGCAATGCCAGCTCATAAAATGAGACATAGCTGTTTTACTAAACTGATCTGTTCAACTGGGACTAAGAGATGGGCCAAAGAATAACAAGCTATATATAGTAATTATATTTACTCTGAAGACTTAAGTGTCAACAAAGGTCACCTTTTGGCCACACTGAAAATAATTGTGTATTATTAAATATTATCTGTTTTGCCTATATAGATACCTTGAGAAAAAAAAAAACTGGAACTTGAATGAGAATTTCCCAGTAAATTATGTGAATGTAACATGGCCTCATAAAAGGCCCAATATTCAACTGATGTGCAAGAATATTCACTTGAATTGTCCAGAACTTTGGATCAGTTCCATAGGAACTCTTAAACCTAGGTATTATCTTAAAAACTGTGCTAAGTCTGTAGATAAGAATACTAATGTTCTCACTGTGAATTTCCAGGTGAATCTTAGCCTTGAAATCCAGAACTTGCCGATATTTATAGTTAACTGCTAAATGGTTTCGTTCTCTTATACTGAACGCAACCTTGACTATTGCCTTGTCAGTATAACAAAGCCAGACAGCTGCAAACATATCCAAGGTGGCTGAGGTCAGGCAGAAGCCAGATGAAAGCCCTGAGAATTTCTGTGAAAGACTAAATGAAACATATAAAATGGCCAACCATTATATGAAATTAGTAAGGGAGGAGAGAAAGGGTCAATTGAATAAAAATCAGCCAACCAAAAGCCTTTAAGCTGCTAAAGGAAAAACTATGAACAGCCCTGGTGTCAGGCATCCCTGACCTGGCCAAGCCCTTTTGAACTATGCATATTAGAGAGAAATAGAACAGCTGAGGAAGTGCTCAACCCAAATGTATTATCCTTGGCAAGACCAGTTGCTTATCTCTCTAAGCAACTTGCCAAGGGCCCGAAGAGATGGCCTCCATACCTAAGAACACATGTAGCCCCTGCCAAACTACTGCTGGAGGCTGATAAATGCACTTTGGGACAAAACTTAAGAGTCCAAGTACCATATGAAATGGTCACTGTTATGAACACCAAGGGTATCATTGGTTGATCAACTCATGCTTCACCAAATACCAAAGCTTTCTGTATGAAAATCAGAGGTTGGTTATAGAGGTTGCATATATGAGGCCATACACTTAGGAAAGAAGCAAAAAGAGAATTAAGAGACTTCTTGAGAGACACTTTTACATTCCCCTACGTGCATTTGCTTGATTGTAAGCAAGGAAAAAAATCAATGAATAAAACACAAACACTTTTTACAGGTTAGCAATTATACAAAGGAAAGTGGTGGATGCTGAGGGGAAATGGATAAAACTACTGATCAAATTGGATTTGGCAGTTACATGAGACCTTCAGTCCTCCTGCCTCTTCCTGTTCTTTGAAAGGAGGTGTCTGTGCTTCTCTGCTTAGTGAATGTGCAGCATTTGTTGAACACAGTTTCCATTTCCCCAGCCTAGATGATGTCATAGAAAATAAACCCCTGATATTACCAGGACCTGAAAACCTACAGGGAGAACAATGTGGAGGAAAATATTCTCTGACTGTTACTTTAGTTCTTTGAATATGCTTTTATCAGATAAACATTTCATTTTTTTATGAGTCATAAATTTGTAAGGAAAGCTAAAATTAAACTCTCTTTAGAGTTATTGTAGGAATGCAGCAATATACAAAAATTGAAAGAAATAGATCTTGATCTTTAATAACTTTCTTTACACAATTGGTACTGGCACAACTGGATAAACATATGTAAAAGACTGAAACTCAATGCACAACTTTCACTACTTACAAAAATTGATGCAAGATGGAAAAGAGACTTAAATATAAGACACAAAATGATAAAAATCTTGGAAGGAACTGTGGGGAAAACTCTTGACGATGTTGGACTGGGGAATGATTTTTCGGACAAAGACGTCAGCCATCATTGCAACAACAAAACAAAAAGACAACTTTCAGAACAGGAAAAGGTATTTGTAACGTATTTATCAAAGGGTTGATAACTAGAATCTACAGAGAACTCATATTAATCAACACAAAATAAACAATCCCATCTACCACTGGGCAAGAGATATGAACAGAACCTTCTATGCTGATGACAAATGCCTAACGTTTGAAAAAAAATGTTCATCATGCCTGATCATCAGAGAAATATGAATCAAAACCACCCTGAGACATCACCTAACCCCAGTGAGAAGGGCCCACATCACAAAGTCTCAAAGCTGCAGATGCCGGTGTGGATGTTGAGAGAAGGAAACACTTTACACTGCTGTTGTGACTGCAAACTGATAAAACCTTTGTGGAAAATAGTATGGAGAATCCTCAAAGAACTCAAACTAGACCTCCCAGTTGATCCTGCAATCCCATTATTAGGCATGTACCCAGAAGAAAAAAATCGTTTTATCATAAAGACATTTGCACTAGACTGTTCACTGAAGCTCAATTTATAATCACCAACATATGCAAACAACCTAAATGCCCAACAACACAGGAATGGATTAAGAAGCTGTGGTATATGTATACCATGGAATATTATGCAGCCATAGTATTCTTTTGTATTAATTAATTATTATATTAATCTTTTGTATTAACCTGGATTGAGTTGGAACACATTCTTCTTAGTAAAGCCTCACAAGAATGGGGAAGCAAGAATCCAATGTACTCAATTCTCATATGAAGGGAGTAGATGACCTAATACAAGGTGGAGGTTTTTTAAATTAAGTAGGCAAAGTGAAAAGATACTTCATGATACGCTGTGCTCTTCTGTCTCAGATGTAAGGAGTTACTCTACTGGGTGCCTTGTTGGAATGATTACAAAAACATGTTTCTGACAGTGTCTCAGAAGTTGAAGGATACCACCTTATTGGACAGAATTTCTATTGTTTCAAATCTAATGTTTAAACAAATAATATTTCAAGATGATAGTCAAAAATTCTTTTACAATGAAATGCAAACAATTTAATGTCTCAGGCTATATGAAGCACTTGTACTTGTGGCATGAGCCAAGGTCCACATGGTACTTGAGACCTCCTCCATGCTGCATACTAGGGGCTACTGGTATAAGATTCCTCAGGCACTGGCAGCTACTTTATCTGGCAGGTTCACTATAAATTCATGTTGCATGTCTTTAAAATTTTCAAAGTTAGTTTTAGAAAACATTATAAATGCACAGGCTGATTTCATTTTTTTTTTTTTTGTGAGTATGCTGACTTCCCATATTATGTTTAAAAATAAAAGTTACTTTGTGCAGACACGGGAAAGAGATCTGAAGAAATACAAGACTCTTCAAATCAATATTCCAGTGATTTTAGTGGTAGTTGAAAAACACTTTATAGGTTACTTGTCCATTCACTATGGTGTATGCACAAAATAAAGCCAATGGCAACACACCTTCTTCTACTCACTCTTCACAAAACAGTTACATTTCCTTAAGGATGACTTGATCAGTTATAGTTTAAAATTTTTCATAAAGAACATCTTTGTTCTTGTTGAAAATTGAAGTCAACATAATTCAAATCACCAAGTCATAGGGTCCACTTTAAATGTACTTGTAACAAACCAAATCTACATTTTGAATCATTTTAGCTTTCATAATTTAGGAATCTTGCCAGATGATTATGAAGACAGTTGAAAAGTCCAGTAAATTACTTACTTCCATTAATACAATTTGCATGAGAATATCTTGCTAAAAAGGTTAGAGACCACAGTGAAAGCCAGCAAGAGCCTACACATATTTGAAAGTGGGAAAATTTTATCAGTTAGAGAAAATACATGGCTAATTTTGAATATTTGATTTCTGAAACAGAAAATGCCACAGATAACCTTGAGTCTAGGCAAACATTTAAAACCACATATGGTACTAAAGTTCTGTACCTTTCAAAAAGTGCAGGACTTTAGTCCTCTTGGTGTCTTTCTGCCGGCCCTGTGTCATACGATGGCAATGACTACGATGCCAGGGCCATTTGATGTTATCTCTCCAGGAACGTCCTTCATAGCACTTGCCCAAAGGACCGATTTCATCTAGTAAGGAAGGGTAATTTTCAATTACTTTAGAATATATAAATGTTAACATTTTTTGGAAATCCCCATTAAACAGATCAACAGACAGCATGTAAACAATTAACAGGAATGGAAATACTGAGTTCTTTCAAAATGAGACTATATAAAAGAATTTTAAGTTTTAAATTTTTACCAAAGTCTGAAAGTACTCTGCATTGTAACCCATTGAACTACATAAGGGTCTCGAATCACAGATTTTTAAACGATATACCCTGATCATGGAGCTGGACAGTGGGAGGGTCTGTAATATCAGCTGAAATACCACAATCTGGGCAAAACTTCAGAATTACAATTGTAGAGTACAATTCTTTGGAGTTCCTTTGATCTTGCCTGGATATACTTCTGAATCTATCTAGTGCAACAAGTAGTAATATAATTATTAAAATGATTCCCTTCAATAAATATTAAAAATTACTCCATAAGGCCATTTTTAATGTGAACACCATTCAAAAGATAAGAAAACCAAGGTGAATTTGAGGAATTTAACTATGTTCATCTTTAACAGTTTTCTTTTTTTAAATCTCTCTCTTCCATGCCTCATACAATGGACAGTAAATCTAATATATAGCCACCTCCCCCGCCCAACATCCCTGACACTCGTGTGGTCTCTCTTCATCTCTCCTACTCGATGAAACCATAGGGAAGCTACTCTCATCTTTCCACTGAAGTATTTTCTTAGGCCAGGGACCTGGACATTTTCTAGGCCTCTTCTTCATCCCTCATTACCATTATACCCAACAGGGTGCTTGGATACATTTCTGAATGTGAACCATTCTTCCCTTTTCTAGTTCCACTTCACCTTTCAAGAACTCACCATCCCTTAACAAATTTTCAGAGGTTTTCTTTTTAACTTTAATAATATTTTAATAATTTTCCTTTGGAAATTATGTGTACGGCCATGATTAACTCCTTAGCTTATGGTTATGATTTCAAAGTACCTATTACAAACACTAAGGAATCTTGGATAATGAAAAAATATGCCATACGCAGCGGTTCTCAACGTTTGTTTCACGACCCCTTTGTTCAATTTGTAACAACGTGGCCTTTAGGAAGGTTGAGAACCACCGCCATAAAGAGAGAGACAAGATGGCTGACCAGATACACTAATGCTGGATCATCTGAGAAAGTATTTTAGATGAAAAAGAAAGAATCAATCACAGATTGGGTATAATTTCTATAGAAAAGCATCAGAACCTATAGATGATTCCATGACAAAGTTTCAGAGTAGAACACAAAGGAGGAAGACATCCTAGTGTACAGTGAGAAGGGTAGAGAGAGCAATTTCTTCTCTTTCCCCCACACCTCTGGCAGTTGATGGGCTCTGTACCTGCTGGAGAGACTTTCTCCCCACATGAGCACACAGGCTGCTGCCACCAGTGAGCTGGGAACTGCTTGTGGACAGGTCATGGGCCTCCCAACCCACAGAGAGCATTTTCTGCCCCCAGAGACTCAAAAGGGGATGGCAGGTGCCATATTGCTTCTCTACCTAACTTGGGCCTTTGTCCTTCTCAGAACTCTTCAATTCTTCAGGTTTTGTTCTGTTTCTTTCCACGCACACAGATTTCTCCAGCCCAGACTGTGAAATCCACAGGCTTCTAGGTGATTTGCTTGACTCCAGAACATGGACCTTCTGCCCAGGGTGGGCATCTATTTGTACTCCTGCAAACAGACTCTGTTCCTGCCCTTCTCACACATGTCACTGCCAAGAGCAACCCAAGACAATTCAACACCAGCCCCTTTCTCCCACACATTGTCAGGATCCAATCTATGCAGTCTCAGAGACATGCCCATAAACAAGCACTAACAGCCAGATTAGGCTGCAAGTTCTTCAAAAGGACACTTGCAACCTGAATGTTTATACCACCACAGTTCACAACTGGAAAGATGTCAAAACAACCCAAGTGCCTATCAATTTATCAGTGGATAAATAAAATATGATATATGTATACTATAGAGTAGTGATCATTCATTAAAAAAATGGTGATGATCTATGTTTTTTAACAACTGGGTAGAACTGGAGGCCATTCCACGTGGTATATCACAAGATTGGGAAAAACAGCACATATACTTCACACTAAATTGCAACTAGTAGATCGATAGTTATGTGCACATCTGGAACTAAATAGAAATCAGGTAGGAGGGAGGGGAAAAAGACATTGAGTAAATTCAACTGAACTGGTCTAATGCACACATTCTGGGTGAAGGGCACACTTACAACTTTGACTTAAAATGTATAAAAGAAAATTATGTAACTAAAACATGTGTACCCCTGTAATATTCTGAAATAATAAAAAAGACCTAATACAGGTGCAAATGTAACATATTAAAATTTGTAGGAATGTCAAATTAAAAGCTGACAAAATGCTGACTCTGCATCCTTTAAGCACTCAGCTCTCCCTCACTTACTCCCTTAGTCCTGCCACCTCTGCTTCCTACAATGCTTTAGAAACTCCGGCCGTTCCACTGGCTGCCTCCTTCTCACACTTCAAGTCTCAGCTGACTTGCTTCGTCCTCAGTAGGCCTCCCTTCCTCTGTGATCCAGTCTAAGTAGCGCCCCTGCTCATACTTTCTACTTTCAGTAAATTATTTCCCTCGCACTCCCCAGCGGTCACCATGCAGCTTGGTGATTTGTTCTCTTAAATGGATGACTTGCCTTCTTTTTAGTTCAATTTTCTAATCCTGGAGGATTTGCCATTTTAAATTGCTGATCTACATTGATTTTTATTTTGATATTTGTTCTTTAGATAGTACATTTATTTTTACTTTCTATGTAATTACTAGAGGATTTATTTTACCTTGCCAAACTTCAGTCAGAGGATTATTTATATACTTAAATTATTCTAGTGAAGAAAATAATGCTCAGTTCCAGGCTACTGCCTAGATTTCATGGGGTAAAAAAAAGAACACAGCCCTAAACCAAGAATTCACTGATTGTTTGGTCGTGTGTTGGCATCAAAGCCTTCCTTTTTTTTTTGGAGACAGATTCTCACTATGACGCCCTGGGCAGAGTGCTGCGGCACCACAGCTAATAATAACCTTAAAGCCCTAAAGTCTTAGACTTAAACCATTCTCTTGCCTCAGCCTCCCAAGTAGCTGGGACTATAGGCAACCGCCACAATGCCAGGTATTTTTTTGCTGCAGATATCATTGTTTAGCTGGCCAGGGCTGGGCTCGAATCCACCAGCCCTGGCGTCTGTGGCTGACGCCATAACCACTGTGCTACAGGCGCCGAGCCAAACGTATGGGAGAGGGCAACTGAATTTGACTTCCTATTTTTTACAGTAACAATAATGCTTTTGATGACTTGCTCATCAGAAAAATTACAGTGTCCCAAGCACAACTGGAAATATAAGGGATTACTATGTTGTACATTGCTTTTCCTTACAAAAATTATTGTGACTTTCTGTCACCCTCTTTGCTAACTGCCCATACGACATGGTGGGTTTCCCTGAGCATGGTTTATACAAAGAGAAAAAAATCCATTGGGTTATTGTTCTCCTAAACACTAAAATTCACCACATAGGAGTTACAGAGCCTCAGAGTTTCAAATAACTGCTGAAAACAGAGTTCCAGAAAGAGCTATAATTTCTCATGGGGCATTAAACAACAGTGACTTCATTGATTCAGCACTTGCATAAATTCTCTGTGGCAAGGGGTAAGGCTTGTAAAATACTTACATTGAATGGCACTTTTATTTCCTTAAAAAGGGCTCAGAGTAAGTAATGAGGTAAAAGATATTCTGACATATGTAGTACATTCATAATTCACTTTCTTTTTCTTTTTTTTTTTTCAGATTAATACTATAGTATAAATGATTAGGTTATAGTGTTTACATTAGTTAGGTAAGGTCCCTGTTGTAGTTGTGTTCTACACCCGAAAGGAGTGCCATTACCTTTACGTTGTGCCTGTTAGTTGGGGCAGTATAATTCACTGAATTTCAGTTCTTACTATTTGCAAGTATGGACATCTGTTTGAAGCATGGTTCATGGTTCTCTTATATAGTTATGTTTTTTCCTTTTTGTTCTTTGGAGACAGAGTCTCACTCTGTCTCCCTGAGTAGAGTGCTGTGGCATCATAGCTCACAGCAACCTCAAACTCTGGGACTCAAACCATCGTTCTGCTTCAGCCTCCCAAGTAACTGGGACTATAGGCATGTGCCACCATGCCTGGCTAGGTTTTTCCATTTTTAGTGGCAATGATGTCTTCTTCTTGCTCAGCCTATTCTTGAACTTCAAGCTCAACCAATCCACCCACCTCAGCCTACCAGAGTGCTAGGATTATAGGTGTGAGCCACTGCACCTGGCCTTGTATAGTTTTATGTGGCCTCATGATACCTCATGGGAGCTTCACCAGAATCAAGATTTAATTACTATATACAAAAATGCCCAGAAACAAATTCTAGGATAGATCTGTCTCTATGTGTCGATCTGCATCAAGGTGTTTTCTAGGAATTAGATCAAGACCAATGGATGCCAACACTGCACTGATGAGAGAGCTGTCTTCTCTCTTAGCAGTATCTTGTTTATATTACCTAATTATTTAAAATATAAGTTGTTACTTATTCTAAAATATATCAAGAAATAATCAAAAAGATTTCTGCTAATGAACAGTATTAAAATAAAATTTCAAAATTGATATTACATATCTGTGCATATATACATATATGTTTCAAAATTATGTGTACATATGAGAATACATATATAAATGGGAATAATCAATGAAAAATGTAGGAAAACTATTTCTTCAGGTAGAATATTGTCCATACTAATCACTTTCTCTTACATAGAAATAAAAATTAAGTCCTTCATAAGGCATTCTAATTTAAATCTACTTTTAACTCTTTTATAGAAAACATATTAACCCCAAAGCAGACCAGGTAATGAGATGCACATATGAAGTAACATCGGTTTATTTCCGTGTGTAACTCATATAAAACTACAAATATGTAGCTGATTATAATTGCAATAGAAAAAAATTCACATTTAAACATATCTCCCCTTGGGTTGAAGAACAAATAAATTGATTTCCTTTCTTTTTGTAAAAATGCTGTATTTAAATTATTCTCTTGAAACAATGAACATTTCATATTATGGGAAGTCTTATAAGCTTCAGTAGGAATTTTTTTAACTCAAAAATGTGATAATGGTAGAAATGTTTTATGTTCATTTGAAGTAAGGTGCATATGCTAAAAACCCTTAGGATTTCATTTATTAATTCAAGTTCATTTATCATTAAATCCAAGTTCTAGAAATTGAACCAAATAAACCACACCATAATCAAGTCTAACAACTCATAAGCAAGAACTCTTAAGAAATATTTTTGTTCACTAAGAACAAAGTTGAGTATCCCTTCTCCAAAAGTGTGGGTCCAGGAATGTTTCAGATTTTGGATTTTCTCAGATTTGGAAAACCTGCATGATGTACACTTACTGGCAGAGCATCCCAAATTCAAACACCTGAAATCCAAAATTCTCCAGTGACCATTTCTTTTGAACACCTGTTGGCATTCAAAATGTTTCAGACCTTGGAGCACTTTGGATTTCAGATTTGGGATGTTCAATCTGAACTAAGAGAATGTATCTTTAGAGTGACATTTCTAAAGCACTACAAAATTATTTCCTTGTGAATATGTGTAATGAGCATTTTCTTTACTCAAGGAAAGGAATAGCTATCCCTTTATAGTGTTTCTGGTGACACTGTTAACTAGATCAATATATTCTAACCTCAGTAGTTTCAAGAAAGGTAAGTGAAATCCAAAAGTATCATAAATGTATTTACCTTCAATGAAAGGCGCATAGATGTACATGGGAGGAGTACGCTATTTCCTTGTGAATATGTGTAATGAGCATTTTCTTTACTCAAGGAAAGGAATAGCTATCCCTTTATAGTGTTTCTGGTGACACTGTTAACTAGATCAATATATTCTAACCTCAGTAGTTTCAAGAAAGGTAAGTGAAATCCAAAAGTATCATAAATGTATTTACCTTCAATGAAAGGCGCATAGATGTACATGGGAGGAGTACGCTTAACCTTTGGTGTTTCCCTGCAGATGAAGGCGTTTGCCTGGCAGACCTGTGCCAGGGTCCGGCCACTGTACTGAAATTTGTACCAGGCGAGAAATCTTGCTTTAGGTGCCTGCTCCAGTCTATACGGGAAAGAATGGATCTAAGTTAGATGTGAGGGCTTAAAGAAACATTAAAACTACATAGTTTAATTAGATAATATCTCAAAAACAATGCTACCTAAGCTTTCTCATGAGAAAAGAACAAATCCTCCTAAACAGACAGTTTTATGACAGGAATAATGTGAGTAAATTTACATTCGTGGATACACAAATGAGATGTCTTTCTCAACCTAAGCAAAGGAGCAGAGGTTGTCACTATTTATCAAAGGTTATTTATTTGTATTAGATTAAATCATTTCCATAGATACCCACTTGAATTCTTCCTGCCAGCTGTACATGCTAAGTAGCAGTCCATTACAATTAGTGTTTCTTAATACTTAAGTCTATTTCTTCTGGGAAAAAACACCTAACTTGGGAATTGGCTCCATCCACTGATTCTTCAAGAACACAACACACAGTTGCTCTGCAGAGAAGCAACTGATGCAACTGGAGGATGCAAGATCCTGTCTTGTTAGCACAATTCTACTTTTTAAACCCTGGGTTCACAATAAAATTCAAATTTTCTTGAGGCCAAATATATCCAGACTTTTGTAAAAGCTTATGTTTAGTAAATAAGACAATCTTTTTGGAATAGAATGGACATTATTTTGTTTTCATTATCTGATCAAGAGCTTACTAAACGAAGACAGTCTCAGAACTCTTGTACAATTCATTAAATAAGACTTCAGTTGGTAACACAAGAATATGGAGAGCTCTTTCAAAATTTTCCTATTGTTTGCCCAAAGACAATGATTGCTTAAAGAGCTCTTTACCATTTCAAGTATTCCTAGATCTTCAGTAGGATATTTTAGAAATCTTCTGCAATGAAAGCTATGGAATTCCAGGTGAGTCTAAATGTCATAAATACAAGAAGGGATCCTCCATCAACTCTATTCACCTGGACAAACAGCATATGAGAAGTAATTGATAATAGAAGAACCCATACACTCTGGCTTTCCTGGCTTGTATCTATTCATGGAGAGTAGTAGAGGTGTTTCCTGCTTTTCAAAGGAAACACAGGTGATGCTACAGAGAAGTGAAGTTTGCCAATGGCCAGTGCTTCAAATCGTGCGTTGAAAAGTCTCCCATGAGAATGCTGGAACTACAGAAATGTAGACTTGTTACAAGACTCCCTTTGTAACATCAAAATCACTAAAGACATCTATCATTTCACTTTGGGATTATAAAAATAACTAAAAAGGACTAACCTTTATAAAAAGTTTAAAGGCCTTGAGCAAGATGTGTATATCAATGATGCATCAAAAAGGAATTCATACATAAGAAGTACATGACCATTTGAATTTTTTAAATCTTGCCATTATAAATCAAATATCATTAATGATTTTTATGGAGTATAGAAGAATACTTAAAAATCCACTTATCTGACTCAGCTCCCTTAGCACAGTGGTTATGGTGATGGCCACCTGCGCTGAGGTTGGTAGGTTCGAACCCAGCCTGGGGTCAGCTAAACAACAATGACAACTGCAACAAAAAAATAGCCAGGCATTGTGAAGGCACCTGTAGTCCCAGATACATGGGAAGATGAGGCAAGAAAATCACCTAAGCCCAGGAGTTTGAGGTTGCTATGAGCTGTGACGCCACGGCACTCCACCGAGGGCAACATAAAGAGACTCGGTTTCAATTTAAATAAAAATCCACTTACTTACTAAAGTTAATCATACATTTAACTAATACAAGTATTTCCACAGAGCTCTCCATGAAGCCACCAGTGACACAAACACACATGGGATTACTCTGGCCCTACAATGCCAAGTTTAAGAGATAGTTTAATGTTAAGCTACAAGACTGTCGTGTTAATCTCTAGTTCAAATGACAATAAGAACAATTTAGGCATTAAGAAAAATACAAAGAGGATCCTATCTGCTGTTAATACAACTTAGCAGTATAACATCCTGGATATGTTTACAAACACTTGGAGCCACACTACCTGGGTTGGAATTCTGCATCCACTATTTACTATCTTAGGGTATGTTTCATAGCTCTTCTGTTCCTCATTCTCTCCATATGGAAAGGTTTGATATAAACCTTAAAACAATCCTTGTACAGCCCTTACAATTCCATTACATACCCAATCACAAGAAGCAGCTTTATTATATTTTCATTCCACTACTATCAACAGAAAGATTTGTTTAGTTAATGACTTCAATCTGCAAGCCTCTATAATTTTCTGGAAAAAAAATCATTTTGCCCTTTTATCTAAAACAAAACAAAAACCACTGATCTGATTCAAAGAGCTCTGTAGACAAAATACATTTGCATTTTCTTTGTTATCTATACTGTTTTACACAGCTTTGTTACGTAATACAATGCTATACAAAGTTTGAAATGTTAAAAGGGCTGTTGTTAACCATTATCTGAACGGTTTGCAAGATCAAATTGGTTTACGTTTACACTGGAGTCCATGGTACATTAGCAAAAATAATGAAGGAGAATAATGCTAACATATCTCAGAAAATCTTGCTAGAACAATGTAAGAAGAGGACAACACAGTGGTGGAAAGTGTGGGCTTCAGAGTCACAGGGCTGGGCCTCCGTCTCTGCTCAGTGCCTGGCTGCTGTGTTCTTCTGCAGGCACCTGCCTATAAGCACCAGCTGCCTTGCCTGGGCTGACAAATAAATGAATCATTGTAATAGAAACCAATCAATTCTGTGTCTCACAACAAGCAATGCTCAATGTATGTTAGCATATGTCAATCCTTTCTAAAAGAATTATTGCTACTATTACCATTATTGCACAGCAAAAGCTGCTGTCATCTGTCTTACATTTGTGCCATAAATGTCATTTACTACCTTTATAGCAAACAGGCTACTCTGGAATTGAGCAGAAATTGGTCATAGTTACCAGGAGAAATTATCAACTCGTGAAAGAATTATCAGATCAGTGTAACTGAGTCAGATGGATTCAACTATTTGTTATGAGTTACATTTCTCCTTCAAAAGAAATATGGATGAGTAGTCTCCAAAATATGGGTTATTTTAATTTTACAAAGGAGTAATTTGTGCCAGCTGATAACTCACTTTCAAACTAACAAACTGTGTTATGTTATCAAACTAAGAATAATGGTGACAATTATAATGAAGATAATCTCTATGAACCACTAAAAATAATTCTGCTTTGTGTGTTTTATCCTCATTTGATTTTCAGAACAATCTTATCAGGAAGATATTATGGTTATCACCAAAGATGGATGATGAAATTGGAGCTCAGAGAAGCTGAGCCACTTACCACAGTCACACAGCTAGTGTGTGGTAGAAAAGCATTAGCCCCAAAGCCCAGAGCAAAGACCTTAAAGACGAATGGTTTAGACACAAAGCTGTGTAGAGTGCAGTGATAGAAAACCGCAGAAATGGATAAAAGAAGGATAAGCAAACTACATGTAAACAGATGTCCTTGAACAGAAGTACGAAAGGAGATAGGACATAAGCTAAAGATGGATACTCAGTCAAAGGAATTTGTTTCTAAAAAATCAAGACATGAATATTTTTATTGGGCAAGGAAGCCAAAAGCATGCAATGGAGCGTAAAAATTTTATTGTATAAAGCAGGATTCTTTATGAGACACGAAATGAGGGACCAAGGCATAGAAATAGCTATCTCCTCTTTGTGACAGGAGATGAGGAAAATAATGAAAGCTAGTTGGAGAGGAGGAATGATGCTCAGGTCAGGACAAAAGGGGAGAAAGAGAAGGTGCACGACATTAAGAACAGTCACGACCCACACGCCTACCATCAGTGACCCACACGATGGACGGCATCAGAGGAGAGAGGCAGGGGGGACCAGGAACTCAAGCTGACTGTGGACATCTGGAATGGCAAAGGAAGTAAAAAGACTGCTTGATTGTCCAGTTCCACTGAGGATCTGGCTTATGCTGTGAATTACTTATCTGGAATAGCACTAATCCTCAGAATTGTGTTAGGTTCTGTTACAAAGAATACTTTGCCTGTGTTGCCATCACTGTGCTGCTTAAGGTGGAACTGGTAGCACAGGTACAGAAGGGGTACAGTCAGCACAAAGACTCATCCAGGACCAAAAGACTAGGAAGGTCAATGTGAAGACATGTCTGGGCATGAGAAAGTAAGGACAGTTCTGACGATATAGCCAGGAGGCCAGATGACAGGCCTCAGGCTGGTTTTGGAAAGAAGTTAAGCCAAGAAGGAGCTGACAAGATCATCTAAACGGAAGCTAAGATGAGTGACAGTAGAGAGAAAAAAGGTAGAAGGTGCAGGGCAGTGTGGTAGTGGTGGGAGGAAAGTGGTTTGAGTCAGGAAGTGGACTTCTGGACAGCTGCAGAGTGACTCAGGTCTGAATGGGTGAGTATAAGACAGGGCTTTAGGCCTAAAAATGGACATGGAAGGGACTGCAGACAAAGGAGATAAGGCACAGAGTAGAAGAGAGAAATCAATAACACCAGGGTGGATGAACCTAATATACTATCCATGTTACTGTCTCTAAATCAGTAGAGGCTACCAAGGACAATACCACACTACATTTCTAAAATTACCTGAAAAAGGTATGTTGCTCCACACACTCCTTCCAGAACCTTTTGGCTGCCTGGGGACTTGGCATTTGAAATGTAATGGTGCCATCAATTTTGTTCTTCTGGAATAAATACACAAAATCTATCAGCATATTCCCTTAAAAGGCAATAAGAAGCTACTGAGAAACATGGATTTAGATGGCTCTATAAAAAGTCTTTCTTCTTAAAAAAGGTAAATATTGTATATCAAATGTACTCATACAAAAAGGACTTTTCATAGATTGATACACCATTTTCTATGAAAATCAAGTAGAAGTTATTCAACATCAACCAACCGACCAACTTCAGGGTCCACTAAACTCCTTTTATTGCATTCCTATTCATCACCACCACTGAATTAATTTAACAACAAAAACCTATTGTTCCTTCCTACTGTGAGCTAAGAATTTATGACTTTTTCTTTGCATGTCTGTGTGTGTGTGTTTTTAGTAGCAAAAATATGTATACGCAGGCTGATCGTCAAAAAGACTGACTTTTTCATAATGGAATAGAAAATAGTTCATTTTCTTAAAATTTTAGTGGGAAAGAATTTATTTAGCTCAAGGCTGTAAAGCAGCAAACTGACACAAGCGATTAGATATGCCAACGGTGATGAACGATTGCTTACCTCTTTGAGCCTCAGTCTGAGTAAAAACTCACTGCCCTTACAGGAGACCTTTGCGATGTTACCCCAGTCAAAGCGACAGAAGGTCAGCTCTTCCTTATAGATGAACACGCCATTGCCAAACACACCCAGCTTGATGTTCTGCAAAGAATAACCGAATTAACCATAATTAGAGCTGTCAAAGTTATATAATCAAGAGGCTAAAGAGCTCTCTCAAAGAAAGAATGGCAACTTAATGCTTTTGTATTTAAATTATAGTAATAGTACACAAATTAATAGAAACTGTAACACATAGTCACAACTGAAATCTATTTATCTTAAGGACTCAGATTTGATTTGCCAAACAGTTATTGCAACATGAATATAGGAAAGGTCAATATTCTTTCTGTTTGTTCATTTTTTGTTTTGAGACAGAGTCCCCCTTTGTCACACTCAGTAGAGTCCCCTGGTGTCATAGTTTATAGCAAACTCAAACTCTTTGGCTCAAGCAATGATCTTGCCTCAGCTTCAAAGTAGCTGGGACTACAGGCGTCCGGCAGGAGACCTGGCCATTTTTAGAGACAGGGTCTTACTCTTTCTCTGGCTGGCCTTGAACCCATGAGCTCAGGCAATCCACCCACCTCAGCCTCCCAGAGTGCTAAGGTTAGAGGCATGAGACACCACGCCTGGCCCTAGGACACAATATTCTTCAAAAGCCATAAGACATATGTTTTCCAGCTCTGAACAATAACAAGGAAGAAAGGAAACAACTGTATCAACTATCCTGAAGGTAAAGAAAATAAAATACGCTTTCCTGAAGGCTATTCAAGCCCTTAGAAATGATCTGTGGTCCACCCTAAGATGCACTCAACCATCTTATTTGAGGCCAATTTAATTCAGATAAATCACCCTGAAGTATTTATTTATTCAGATAAATAAATTATGTGAATTTTATTTAATTCAGATAAAGCTGTTGAAATGATGTCAGTAGTTCACAAAGCACAAATCCACCACAGAAAATTGCACTGAAATCTCTGAAGTCTTTCAAGAACTTTTTCAATAAGTCAGAGTGCTGACATTCACTTCTCAACAAGCATTCCTTTGACTGGCATACATTAAAAGACTATTAATGAAGCTCTTCATAGTCTTCTTTCCCCCAGAGCTTTCATTTAAAATAGATGATAATTGAGAATAACTAAGAGCCTGAAGGGCTTTTAGAAAACTAAATCAATGGACAGCCAAAGTGACTAATTGCCTCCTCACATTTCAAGTAGTGCTAAGGGTCTAAGATGTACAATCTGTAAAGTAATCCCCATGGTCTTTGGGGGAGAACTGGATCTCATCCATGACATATAAAATTCCAATCTTAGGTGCACATCTGGAAGTAAAACTCAATAGAAACCCAGTAGGTAGGAGGTGGGAAGATGGGTTAGGTGAATTCACATTTAACTGGTATAATGCCCCTTTTTGGGGTGCAGAACACTTTTAACTTTGACTGAAGTGATCAAAACCATATTAGGGGTAAATCATGTCTACCTCTATACTATTCCCAAACTGAAAAAAGAAATATCATATCTACCCATTTAATATTCCCAAACTAAAAAAATTAATATAAAATTAAAGAATACTATCTAAAAGTATCCACATTCTTAAAAGTCAATAATAGGAAACAAGCTGTCAGAAAAACATGCTGAAACAAACACCATCTTCAGTCTACATGTCACTTCATAAAGCATAATATCTTGACTACCTTTACTAAGAAAAATTCAATAGAATTTACATGTCTAGAAAATACAAGCACAGGTCGAGGAAGTTAATGCCAATTGCTTTCTCTGCTAAGATACTTGAATAATTCATACAAACAAAACTATATTAGATCAACCCAAGCATGTTTTTAAAAATCTAGTCTATTCCTTTACTTGCCCTGTCCTTGCAGCCACAACTCTCTCTAGGTATAGAATAAAAAGGTGGAGTGAATCAGGTGCATGTGCCCAAGTAACTTTGCCAAAAATATCTCTGCCCACGTCCACAGGGAGCAAGGTGGAAGATTGCTCACGGTGTCATGTTCTCACCACAAGAGAGGAAGCAACCCAAGTGGAAACACTGCACAAGACATCTCCAGTCCAAAGGAATCTTTGGACAGGACAAGAAAGCCATTTTATCTGACTTAAAAATAAGGGCAATGCAGATTCAAGTACATTCGTTGATTTTGGTATTGCTCTACAGCATGGTTTTTAGGATTATCAACATTTGTGTGAATAGAAATTCAAAATAAGTGCCAGGGAGTAAAAGGGGAAAAGCATGTCTTAACCCCTCACATGTGAGTTCTGCCACCAGGCAGCAAAGGCAGAAAAGGAAAGTCTAAAAAGAAACACCTGCTCTGCCTTGCTCACCACCTCAGGACGCTGCCCCATGTGGATAACAGCGGGTCCCTTGATGGCTGGCTGCCAAATGGGTTTGGAAATTTCTCACAAGAGATCATGGAGAAGAACGGAGGGGAGGTCGGAGTATTTTACACTCAGATTCCCTCCCTGCATGGTGGCATCTCGCTGCCTGTGTTCCTCTGACACTGGCTCCTCTTAAGACAACCATCTCCACACATCTGCCTTCTGGGTTCAGGTATGCAGTCTGCTCTGCCACCTTCAGACCTGGGGAGGTCAAAAGGGATGCTGACACAGCCCGGGGGACCACAGACGGTGGTTTGTGCTGCTTTGTGGTTTGCTTGCACCTGTGTCAAGAGTCCTTTTATTCCAGACCCTTCTAATTATCCTAACATGAATGCACCAGTAAGAACTCCTCTAACATTGGATATTTTTTCTTCCATTCTTGAAATACTTTGCTAGAAAGAAAAAGTATCCAATGTACTCAGTACTATTACAAAGCCAAAGCCAATATATAACTACCCACACTTTCACACAAAAGATAAAACACAACTATAGCCCAGGATGAAGAAGGGGAGTGGGGAACAGTGAGGCTAGTGGAGGGAGGGTAATCACTGGGACCTCATCTATGGTGCATGTTACAAGGGTACATGTCAAATCTATTAAAAGTAGAGTAAAAATGTCTTAACACAATAAGTAAGTGACGTGAAGGCTATGTTAACCTCACATATGCTTGATGTAAGCATTCCAAATTGTATACAAAATTAGCACATTGTATCCCAAAATGTATTAATGTACACTGTTATGATTTAATAAAACAATTGTTAAGAGGAAAAAAATATACTGTACAAATTGCCCTGGCTGAGAAGGGCAGATTAAAAAAAAAAAAAGAGAGAGAACTCCTTTAACAGCAATAAATAAATAAATCTGAATTCAAGACAATAAAAAGGATCAAATAGAAAAAGGAACAAAACTATAAAGTACATAAAAACTTCTTTTCAATTGTTATAGAGAGTCTGTTCAATAAGCCACAAACATCTTACTCATCAAATATTATCTAACAAATCAAATAGCTAATAAACACAATGGTGATTACTTTGAGTTTTTTAGTCTTCTGCTCTTAACTATAAAGCAAACACTGATATTATAACAGGGCCTATAACTTTTTAGCTTTCTTTCTAAGATATCACATTTAAAAACAAAATCTTGACGCTTTGTGACATTGTAATCTAAGAACTGGCTTCTCAATGATCATGAGATGCAAGATTTGCATGTGGCAAGCGTAGTAGGGTTTAGAGAAGGAGAAATGTGCTTGGGAGGTCTTTTGGGACCCATGAGTCATAGAAAGGAAATCTATGTTTCAGTGGAAGCTATCCTAGAGATTTCCTAAATCATGCAACCTGGGCTGCTAAATTGCACGTAGGTTTTGACAGAGTCCTTTCAAAGCTCACAACTGTGGGCTCCCTCAGTACATTCCACTGACTGTGGACACGTTTCTCAAAACCAAATCCATCTTTCACCTGGGCTCCCATTCTCTTCCTTGACTCTCCCCACTATGTAATTACCTAAGCTAGAATCATGAAATAGGTGACATTTGTCACTAGTAATAACCATAGTATGCATTTACAGATTTCATTTTCATTTCTTGATGAATAGGGTTCACCTGTTCATAACTCTTATTATATCAAAGTGACTATCACTAGAATATCTGTGTATCTATGCTCACAAAAATCGGTATATTATTGCCTACTTTATTGTATGAAATGGCCTATGAAGTATTCTGTCATGTTTTCATGTTTCTCAATTCAAACTCCTTTTAAATATACAAATAAATATGTTTTCAAGTTTTGTAATTATTTTTTCAGAAATTTGATCTTTAGGATTTTATTTTTCAGGAGTATGGCATTCAAAATCATATCTTCAAGATTATGACCAGTGCTCCACCATTATTTTTGATTCCCTGATCTTACTACCTCTCACATGAGACTGAGGTTCCTTCATCATGTGAGCCTGGGCCAGTGTACTTGATCTTTCACAAAATCCAAAACAGACCTATAGGAACGAGCCCAAGGCTAGGGCTCCTTCACAGCCCAGAAGCTTTTGGAAGCAGTCAGAACTGTGCCACCTCAGCCCTGTTAGGTTTACTAAGATCTGCTCCCTCTCCTAATACAAATGTGGAAGAGGGAGCGGGGGCAGACACAGCAGTTCTAGCAGAAGCTGGGACTCAGTATAAACCAGGATAAGAGGTAAAAAATGCTGACAAGTTGTGCTTAGAATAACTACCCATGAAAAGGTATTCATTAAAAAGACTACTGAAAAGAAGAAGTAGGGGGAGAATAAATGATTCCTCCCACTACCAAAACCCCATGATTAAGCGAAGAAATATTAGAAATCCTCAAGAGAAGGCCAACAGTCTCTTTCCAATAGTGAACTAGGCCATCCTTTTGTTATTTCCTTCTTTCCTCCCTCCCTCCCCCTTCCTTCGCCTCCCTCTCTCCCTCCTTCCCTCCCTTCCTCCCTTCCTTCCTTTCTCTCTCTCTTCTTTTTTATGAAACTAGGCCATTCTAAAGCTAGAGCCCTGGGAAAACTTCAGTGCACACACTGGAGTGAAGTTACTTTCCATGACAATGACAGTACCTTGGCCTCATGCAGATGAACCCCGTACATGGGCAGTCCCCTGGCGTGCTCTATGAACTGATAATCAGCTTCTGCTGAAGCTATGCTACTGAGAATAAAAAGAAACAGTATTACGGTTGCTTTGAATACATGCAAAAAAGAAGTGTTTAAAACAGAGCCAAGATTAGATAGTTTGGAGTAGAGGATGTAACCCAAGAAAGTTGGCAGAAGACCAGAAAATGGGAAAACAGACTCAACTCTCAACTCTAGAGTTTTTCTCTTAAGATCATCGCATCTAGGGCAGCACCTGTGGCTTAGTGAGTAGGGCGCTGTACCCATATACTGAGGGTGGTGGGTTTGAACCCGGCCCCGGCCAAACTGCAACAAAAAATAGACATTTTGGTGGGTGCCTGTAGTCCCTGCTACTCGGGAGGCTGAGGCAAGAGAATAGCCTAAGCCCTAAAGCTTTAGGTTGCTGTGAGCTGTGACACCATGGCACTCTACCAAAGGTGACAGAGTAAGACACTATCTCTGAAAAAAAAAAAGTAAATAAAAAGATCCTCTCATCTTAACGTGCTAATAGCAATGAGTCACATAACTCCACCCTTATGATTTGTATGTTAAGAGAGTTGATTTTTATTATTTCTACTGGTGAAGAAAGCCACAGAATTAATGGGTATAAGTTAACAGAGAATTTTTTTAAGTGACTTCATTTCTATAATATAGAGAAATTCTTACTCCCTACTTTTATGTTGCTAGGATTGACCATAATGAACACTGAAATTACTTGCATTTAATTTTTTACTTATGATAGATAATCACACTTTGTCCACACTACAAATATTTCTATTCTTAATCCTAACTCAACAAATTTTAAGCTCCTACAGAAGAAGTCCATGTCCCATTAATCTTATATTCCCCAAGGCATTTCAGTACCTGATAATTCATATGAGAACTACACAATAATGGCCTGTTGATCGCAACTTAAACCACAGTAACATTTTCAGAGTGAAATGTTGTATTTATTTTTTAAAGAAAAGTCAAAAAATGTGGCCTGTTTTCTAATATGTGAAAGTTTCTTCAGAACATTTACAAAGTATTTGATAAAACTACATTTTCTTTCTTTCTTTCTCTTTCTCTCTCTCTATTTCTCTTTCTTTCTTTCTTTCTTTTCTTTCTTTTCTTTTCTTTCTTTCTTTCTTTCCTTCCTTTCCTTCCTTTCCTTTCTTTCTTTCTTTCTTTCTTTCTTTCTTTTTTCTTTCTTTCTTTCTTTCTTTCTTTCTTTCTTTCTTTCTTTCTTTCTTTCTTTCTTTCTTTCTCTCTCTCTCTCTCTCTCTCTCTCTCTCTCTCTCTCTCTCTTTCTTTCTTTCTTTCTTTCTTTCTGCCTGTTTCCTAATATGTGAAAGTTTCTTGCAGAACGTTTACAAAGTATTTTATAAATCTACAATTTTCTTTCTTTCTTTCTCTTTTTTTTTATTGCAGTTTTTGGCTGGGGCTGGGCTTGAACCCATCGCTCTTGGCTTATGGGGCCAGCACCCTACTCCTTTGAGCCTGAGGCGCTGTCCTATAAATCTACAATTTTAAATAACAGAAAAAATTATAATTGTGTAGCTAGGCTTTTAAAAACTTGTGTAAAAACCCATTCTCTTTTCACACAGATAGAAACATTCCCAAAGTGTATGGTATTGAATTACTAATGTAATTTTAGTAATCTTTAGCTAAGCCAAAGGGGTCATCTTATGTGCATAAAGTAACTATCTGCTTATTGGTAGGTTCCTTCAGATTTTTTTTTTTTTTATTGAGACGGAGTCTCACTCTATTGCCCTAGCTAGGTTGCCATGGTGTTATCACAGCACATTGCAACCTACAAATCCTGGGCTAAGTGAACCTCCTGCCTCAGTATTCTAAGTACATGGAACTACAGTGTGAGTCATGAGTATGGATAGTTTTTCTGTTTCTAGTAGAGACAGTGTCTTGCTCTTGCTTAGGCTGGTTTGGAATGCCTCAGCTCAAACAGTCCTTCCATTGGCCTCCCAGTGTGCTGGGATTACAGTGTAAGCCGCCACACCCAGCCCCACCTCCACATTTCTGTTGCTATTTTCCTGCATCTATCACCACCTACACTTCTAATTCAAATCTCAATACCTTGTCCTTTCTTCTTTATTTACAAATCTCAATGCTTTGTTATCTCCCTGGCTTTTTACCACAATACTAAAAACCATTAAAAGGCAGAAGAAATAGAAATGCCAAACATGTATGTGTATATGCTTGTTTCCAGTGTGTATAGGTTAAAGGAAGAGGAGGTGTCCTAGGGAAAGGTGCTTTCATCCAGTAAATGAAGCATTTGAACATGAGCATAGGGCCTCATATTACAGTCACCCAACCAATGACAGGAGATTGCAGGGGGTGCAGGTTGGCTTGATCAGAGCTAGGTTATCCAAAAAGAAAACTGGATAATCCCCCAAAATGTGCTCAAATGTCTACAAAGTGTTACAAGAGACACTATTTAAATCTACCATGACCAGTCTCCCTCCAGGAAGCATGACAACATACATATGTGCTTCGTAGAAATTCAACACCAAGTCCTCCATCTTCTTGGTGTCAGTGGACCCAAAATAATAATCAGTATGTGGCTTGATTTTGTTGAGGACCTCATCATCCACATAGTTTCCACGTTCCGCTTGGATGGTGTACGATTCCAGGAGGGCACGAGTCACAGGCAGGCAGGGCAGGCACCCAGAAACAATGTCTGCCCGGATCTGGAGGCATAGGAGGTATCTGTGAGGAGCAGAGGGAAAAAAGGGGAGAATAATTAGTTAAGACTGCAGCACTTCTATTCCTTCAATGCTGATGTCCCTTTGGAAAGAAATATACAACACAGACCCCCTTCATATCCATAGAAAAAAGGGTATTCTCTATGAAGAAGCCTCCTCTCACTCCTTGGGCTTCTAAACTTTGGTTTATTTACAGAAACTAGTTTCAAAGGCTAATGAATAGAATGGTAATATTATTTATTTGTTTTTTTTTCTTTTGATAAAAGTCCACCCTGTGTTGCCATTGGTAGAGTGCCGTGACATCATAGCTCACAGCTCACAGCTCTTGGGCGTAAGTGATTCTCTTGCCTCAGCCTCACAAGTAGCTGGGATTACAGGCACTCGCCACAATTCCTGGCCTTTTTCTGTTGTTGCAGTTGTTATTGTTTAGGTTTCCTGGGGTGGGTTCAATCCTGGCACACTGGGTGTACATGGCCGGCACTGTAACTAACCACTGTACTACAGGCGCGGAGCCTAGAATGGAAATTCTTAACTGCTGTTCTGGTCATAGTCGATGATTACTGTTAGAATAAAGTAAAAATGCCAATCACATCAACTGTCTTCTTGGATTTAAAATGTTAACAAAAATTAGAATGCCACTCTAAAGTTCTGAAGATTAATGAAATTTTAAAAATAATGAGAGTCTTAATCATTGGCTAGAAGAACCTAAGGTTACCCTTCTTTATCATCTCTACTTCGTTCATGTTACTTTCTCTTTTTCCTAAAAGAACTTTAACAAGTTTCTTGCCTCCTTTCCTTAACATTATAGGAAGGAGTTTATCCCTTAAGGCTACAAGACTGTCTCTCCATAGCCCCTGCATTTACACCAAAAGTTACCATTCAAATTCTCAGAAACAGTAAATATTCTCTTCTTAATAAACTGAGTCCTTTATTTTTGCAATTGAAGTGGAGTGTGTTTTAATGGCCCACACAATCTCAGAGGAGATGGAATTGAAAGAGCTACTGACTCTACAAGGGAAAGCCTACATAGTTTGGTGGTTTGGGTGAGATGAGGGGACAAAAAAATTACCAGTTTAAATGCCTTTTAAAAATAGTTTCAGTTTTCTATCTTTATATTGCGTTTGTTACATGAGACTAGTGCACAGATACACTATCTCTAAAGTAAAAATCACCAGTATTAAAGTTTCAAAGATTAAACATCAGTGACTTTTTAAAAGACCACAAAGAAAACAAAGTTGCTTCATTATATCATTTTTTTATGTTTCCATTTCTCAAATGGAAATCAAAAAGCTAAAGTGAGTAAACTTATTTTGAAATTGACAACATTTCAAACTAATTGGGATTACTTGATTCTAAGGAAACTTTTAAAACTTACCTTAATAAAAAACTGTTAGGTTTCAACCCTGAAATTACTACTATTCTCCCAGGAATAAATAAATGCTATACGGAAAGATTAATTTTCAAATGCAAATATAAAGTACCTGGAAATACTCTCAGTCATCTGAGAAGCACAAGATGGATAAAATTTTACATTAAATGTAAAAAGCCAGGAGCGATCTGCAATAATTAAATATCATGATTATTTAAACAATCAATAGAATGACTTTTTTTTTTTTTTTTCTAGAGACAGAGATTCACTTTATTGCCCTCAGTAGAGTGTCATGACATCACACGGCTCACAGCAACCTCTAACTCTTGGGCTTACGCGATTCTTTTCCCTCAGCCTCCCAAGTAACTGGGAATACAGGCACCAACCACAATGCCCGGAAATTTTTCTGTTGCAGTTTGGCCGGGGCTGGGTTTGAACACACCACCCTCTGTATATGGGGCCGGTGCCCTGCCCACTGAGGCACAGGTACCACTCAGAAGGACATTTTTGATAAAACTTTAAGGTCAATGTTTAAATGGTACAGATCAATCTCACTGCAGATCCGTGTGCAGAATTTTATTTTATTATTTTAAAAATTAACACAATTTACCAAACTAAAAGAAAATAAAAAATAAATTAGAAATCAATTACACAAATAACCCATCATTAACATGAATAGGTTCACTTCCTTAGAAACATTTATTTCTACTTTCATAAATGTTTACGTGGTGATCCATTATGCAAACATTTTAATATGACCTCCAAGTACTAGCTTAGAGATACGATTTCTTTTAATCACAGGCTTTTCAGTTGCCAAATATTCTCTGCCATTTTCTTAAAAAATAAAAATTAAAAAAAAAAGCATTTCAAGATTTCTACTTTGTTGGTGGAAGGGAGTAATACTACTCATTGCATTACTAGTAGGATGCAGTATTTGAATAAAGTGTGAAAGGGATACCAGAAAAGGGAAGGTTTGGTAAAACTTCACAATACTTAAAGACAACAAAATTGTTCCCCAGGCTTTATACAAGAAGCATAAGTACCCTCAAATAAAATCAAGTTTTCTGTGTTGTGATCTAAAGGATAATCATTCATATCATAAATGACTTCTTAAAAATAAATCTTACCATTTATGCATTAAACCTTAATGTTGTGATGTGTCTCATTTTGAATGCTCAAAATAATAAAACTATAGGGAAAGGGGCAGGTATTACTTTTCTAAGGGGATTCAAATCACTCCATTAGACTGAATTTAGAGTTCTGCTCCAAGTTCACAGGATTTTTAAATAAAAACAAGGCTGTGCATATACACCTTAAAAGATCTTGCAAGATCTCTAATTTCTTGACTTGAAGTTTCTTTAGTCCCATCTTCTTCTTCAATGTGTCATTTTATCTTTTTCTCCCCGCCAGCACACTCCCTTTCCTCTAACTCAATAGTCCACAAATAGTTATTGACTGGCTACTGTGGACATAAATGCACTTTTGCTGTATTTGGGGCACTACGTCACTGTTCTACTAATAATATTAATCCTATGCCAGATTTCACGTTTACTTTACTCATATAAAAATAGGATACTGGGATACAGGATTTTTCTAAGTATTGTTAAATATTATGTTTCTTGCCTTGCAGCACTTCGGTGACAGCATCAAGCATCCAAGCACTGTGTATGAAAACATACGTTTTGGAGGTGACTGTCACGCCAGAGTAAAGCAATATCATCACAGGATTATCGTTTCATAATGGTTAATTGTTGATTTTTTTCTAGGTATTAACACAGCACTTGAGTGCCTGGCTATGACTACAAGAATAAATTTCTAATAGAATGGCTATGTTTTCTAAAAGGTAATGAAATGTATCCATAACACTAGTCTTTTTCTAAAGTGACAAATACAAATTGTATATATTTCTGGTTCATAATACTATGTTGTAAAGTATGAATACATTCTGAGATGGCTAACTCAAGCAAATTAACATAGTTGTTATACCTCAGATATGTTTTTGTGTTGACAACACTCAAAAACTACTCCTAATCATTTTCAAGTTAAATTTTCATTTCTTTTTATATTGCCACATCATCATTTTTACCCGGCTATATAGCAACAGACCTTCTAGCTATAAACAGTTTATATATTAATCATATGCAAGCATTCAACAGATGAAGTCTTTTAAGGTAACTTTGAGAAAATAAAGGTTTTAAAGACAAATTTTCAACAAGAACAATGAGGTTGATATTTGTCACAAATAACTCAAAAATTAACGTTTACCTTTGCTAATTATATTTTGATTGAAAGCTACAATGAAATCTTGTCAGAGATGAGGCTTAGAGAACTCATCTGGTGAGAGTGGACATTTGAAGGCACACGGAGATTCTATGTGTACATGGGAAGAAAGGGGTAAGCAGGCCTAACTATAAACCCAGATTCAAAGAGTAAAAACAGTGGCCCTTGGTTGTGGAAACAAGGAGAAGTAAAGACAGTGAAGGTATCAGAGCCCTGGAAAGATGCTCGAGTCCTCACTCTTCCAGAACATCTGCAACCAGTGTACCTTTACTACTCTGGATCCACAGATATGCTGACTAAACTAATTAGACACTTCCAAATCAAAGCCACGCCCATGGTATATGTCTACTAAGCAGCAAATCTACAAAAATCATCACATGATCGCATGTCTTCTTGCATGAGAAGACCATCTTCTCATTCTTTCCCAGAAAAACAAAGTCAGACACTGTGAGGGAACATTTAGGAATGTGAGTCTAGAACTTTCTAAAAAATAGAAGACCCTAAGCCAAGTTCAAAATAGTCACAATTCTACAAAAATATCATTAGCATTATTAACTCCTAAGATGGTATTACATGCAAAACAGAACTGATTAGTCTAGCAGTATATTATTATCCCAGCTTATATTCCTATAAATGTTACAGATAATAAAGGGATGAATAGATGTAATGATTAACTTAACAACCTCAAAATATGATTTAAATACTCACTTCGCATTTGTGTTTTTATCTTTTTTGTGGGATCAAGCCAGATCTGCAGGAGGAGAGAAAAGTTTAATGAACCCAGAAGAAAAACTCCAGAGTCACAAATAGAACCATTTACGATTCACCGACTTGTTAAAGTGTAAGCACAATTTCATAAAGTCCTATTCCAAGCAGCTTTTCTCTGTTAGCATTTCACTAGACTAAGTAGTGACTTGGTTTTCAGTGCATGTGTTTACGTGTGTTGAGTTTCTGTGTGTGCTTTAATTAAACACTAAATGCTTCTAAGGTGACTCTTACGGCCTCATTCTCTTGGATCTGAAATGGAACTACACTTCCAATCTGAGGATGCAACAGTCTTGGTTAACCAAGTCTTCTGACATTTCCCTACAACATTTTAATACAGGTTCTCAGAGAAAAAGTGTTCCAAATGAGGCTTGATCCTCTCATGACAGAAAAATCTGGGAAAAGAGCGCTAGACAATGTATCCTAATAGCATATGTCTACTCATAGGATACGAGCAGTGTTAGAAAGAACCTCAGAATATATGGTTAAAATGTCCACAGAGAGTGGGATTGGTCAAACTCATGCCTAAGTCACTATGAATCCGGGCAGTCCCCTAATTACAGATATCTGATTTGCATAAAGCTTGCACTTATGAATGGAGGCTATTACAGTAGGCCCCGAAGTTACAAACATCTCACTAACCTACAACTCATACTTAGAAATGGAGGCTATCACAGGTAATGGGTAAATGTATCTGTTCTATCTTACATACAGATTCAACTTACAAACAAAACTATACAACCTACCTCCTTCATAACCTGTGTATTTGAACACTTGTGGGAACACAAACCACATGGACTTATTAGGACCCCATAACTCTCTTGACTTTTGTAACATTTCAAACTCTTTCATACCTATTTTATCCCCTTCATCAATATTTCCCTAACTTTCAAGTGCATATGAATGAATCACCTGAACATCTAGTAAAAAATGCAGCCTGGAGTTTATCTAACAAGTTTTTACATTGTGCTAACACTGCTGCTCCTGGGACTACCTTTTGAGTAGGAGAGCCCAAAATTTCTTTTTACATAGAAATGATTGCTTTTTCCCAAAGCAAAATGTACACAGACAGTTTTAAAGTCTTACTGGCTTTATCAGCCTACACTGAGTTGTCAAGTCAGCTCCCTACAGAAAGCCCTAGCAGGGCACTGTTTTCACATACTGCTCCCCATCCAAATACTGCTCCCAATAATAATAAGCAGCTCTAAAAATGAACAGCAAGACCCAGCTGCCCCCCACACTGATTCACAACTACAAATCCCCACCCTACCGTATTGTCTTCAGTATCAAACCTAATCTCTCTTGTCCATTTCAAATTTCCAGGGCAGTGATCCCTATACCTATCCCTGCGTCCTATTTTTTTTTTTTTTGACTTAGATGACAGAAATTTATTTTCTCACAGTCTTGGAGGATGGGAAATCCAAGCTCAATCACTATTGTCGAAACTGCAAGGGTTTGAAACAAAGTAACTCTGATTAAATCAAGCTAGTAGAATAGTAATACATCTCTGTGGGAAATAAAACAGAATGTTATACAAATCTATCCAGGAAGAAAAAACATTCTTTGCCTAGGTTACTTTAGGATTACATTTTGTCCACAACAAACAGGAAGACCTTTTTAAAATTTTATGGAACAAAAGTTAAAAAATCAAATTAGATTATATGTGAATAATTTAATTCACTTCCAAATATATTTGAACAATGATTTCCTGAAACCTGCTTTTCTCAGAAAGGACATTTCACTTTTTATTCCCCAGAAGTTTTCAGTTAAAGCCTAGACACAAAGTGTGTGCCTAATGTTTGTGTATTTTCATCTGACATTTTTCTAAGAGTTACTATGATGTATTAGGAATTATAAATTATTATTTAGCATTAGCATATTTTTGACCAAGAATGCTATGGTAAACCCCACCCAAATTTGTCCTTATGTTAATATCATCTGACTTAATGACCTTAACCTCTCCTTGACTTCAGCCATAGCCTTCATGGCCACAGGCCAGGTCATGTCATCACACTTCTCAGAAACAGTCATTTCCTCTCATCTAAGTTTTCTACACACTTTATTACCACTGTGCCTAATCTTCAACATCTTTGCAATTCTACTCCTTCCCTAAGATATTTTTTCGAAGCCAATCTGCTATTTCAGATTCAATTACTTTCCTTCCTAAGACCCTCTGACTAATCATCTTGATTACATCTCATCAACATCTCCAATTTTCTCATTGCTTTTTCCTCTAACTGTTAACTACCATAAAAACAGCCAAGAGAGAACCTATCCAATACTCCATTTCTCCACTAATATACCCAGTTTGATGAAGGCTGTTAGAGAAAAACGCACGAATATATTCTATTGTCATCACAATTTTATGATCTCCAATTTCAGTCAATAGCAACCCCTGTGCTAGCTCTTGGGTGGCTGTCTCTCCTGGTCCCACTGCAACCCTACTCACTCGTAAACAGATGGTGTTGCCCCCTGTTTCATAGAGATTTTATACTGCACTTTGTACAACTCAAATTTTTTAACCACTACATCACCTCTTATCTTGTTTCTTGCAGACTCTGGATGAGGTCACTCTCTTCACTCGAGGCTAATCATTTTCATGAATTTAGAACATTTTCTCATCATCACTCTCCTCTGTGATCAGCCATCTATGTTTCTTGGGCTTTCTCACAGGAAGGCCAAAGCTATTTACAATAAAGCAAATCCTCCAACCCCCCCAACCGTTAGTCAACTCTCTGCATTGTCCAGTATGATAGCCACCACTCACCAGTCATGCCAGCCATATTTCAAGTGGTCAACAGCCCCCTGTGGCTCCTTGTGGATACACCTTACAAACAATACTCTAGAAACAGAAACTAATCCATGTCCCAAGAACTTTCTGACATGAACAGACAGATGGGGTCACATGTTATACTAACTTGGGTTATTTTTAAAACAACATGATTAAAATCCTCCTCTTATATTTCCCTGTAAGAAACTTCAATGTGCTCTAAAAAGCAAAACAGGGGGTGGGAAATGGAGATAAAAGTGGAAGGCACTACGACAGAGTGATCAGGGGGAAACCCAAGCATCACTGCTGGCCCTGCATACTAAAAAGGATACTCACTAGACCAAACTAGTGTTTCAGCCCTAAGTCATATTTACCAGTGATAAGAAAAAGGCAAGACAGAAGTGCAGGAAACAAAATGTGCTAAAAGTTACATCATGCAGTTAAAGATAAATGCCTTGTGTTTTCACCCTTACCCTCTGTCTAAGCTTTGCTCTGTGCTCTATTTTCTCATGCCTGAGACTTCAATAAAAGCCTGTGAGGGACATAGAGAGGGGGTGCACCTTTGTCTCTCCCCCCGGAGAGCTGGCTGGTGTTGGCCTCCCCAGGTCCCTCACTTCAACACAAATGGACTGAGTAGATGTTATTCATTTGCTGTCCAGTTGCACCAACAGCTAGTGGACAGGGCAGGTATTCCAAATTCCCACCAAAATGAAAACATCTATTGGAAGTACTGGGGTACATCCTCTAATGTCGCCTTCCCTTCTGTTCTTTTCATGGCCAGGCTCTTAAAATAATAGTTCACACATGTGCTGAAATTCTACACCATTAATTTTCTATGGCTTCACCTACTACTTGATCCCCAAGCATTATCTAGCCAACAACCTACAAACACGTCCAATTCGGCAAAATGACAATTAAATTTACTCTCCAGTGATTAACTCTACCCAAACTGCTACTTTTCCTCCAAAGACCTATGTAAAGTCTCCACAAACTCCCGAGTGCCCAACTTTGACGTTTGAACTTACCTTCCATACTCAACATCACACCTCAGAGGTGATGGGTCATACAGCCTGCCAGGCACATTCTCCACACAGTGTCTCTGTGTCTTCCTCTTCACCCCTAATACCACCTCCCTGGTATTCATCAGCTCTGGGCTAGATGGTCACAACCTCCCTGTCTCTGGTCTCAGCTCCCTGTATAATTGCTTTCAACTCCAGGAACAAGTTCTTTCTGAAATGTAAATCTGACCAAAAATCTTTCTTCTTAAAATCTGGATTCCTTAACATGAGATACAATATATTCCAAAAATGATCTCTGCCTATCTTTCCAGCTGCTTTCCCAGCATCTCCATCAGCACTCCCCACAGAGCCCCCAAACCAACCTGGGATTCCAGCTGAAAGAGAGCACTTGCTGAGAAAACACAGCACTTGCTGAGAAAACACGGCTTTAAAACTGGTCCCCAGCTCCTCTCTCCCATATGCTTGTGCCTCCTGGGTCTTTTCTATGTGGAGATGATGGAACTGCCACCTCCGCCATCCCCAATAGACAGCTTAAAATGCCTCATGTGTATCAGGGCCTTCCATGCTGGAGCCGCTGCTTCTCTTGTGCAGAATGTCCCTTCCCTGCTCACATCCAGAATATTGCCCCTAATTTTCAGTAGCTATGTCAACACTAAAATGTTCATCTCATTCCCAAAATTGATAGATCTGCCTTTATGTAACACAAAATATTCGTACCGGGCAGTAAAACTTCAAAAAGTGTCTCCTCTCTAGTCCCTAATAAATGTCAGGCAGGTATTTAGGACAGAGTATATTAGGCTCTGATAATGAATAGAGTTAGATTATAAGGAGGTTATACACTTGATAATTTTAGCCTCACCAAATGGTTAATCCATTTTCTGTTCCAACAGACCTGAGCAATATGACATCTCATAGTCCACCTGGTAACATCTTATAACATCTTTCAATAAATCTCCACTCCTATAACATCTCCTGCTATAACATCTTTCAATAAATTACACAAATTATGCAAATTAAACAATGAGCTAGTATTTTTTTTAACTGGGAAGGGGACAATAATGGCATGCCCAGTAAATATAATCATTCATATGTATTAGTGTATTTGGAGCGTATTTAGGAAGAATGGAGGTAGGATGAGAGATAAATAAGATTCCTAATTAACTAATTCCTAATTCTGTCTCTCCCGTGATTCTGATATGAAAAAGGAAGTCCCTTTTGAATAGCACTGGCACAGACCGGCTCACTATCACCATCTGTAAGTTAGCTCAAGTCACACATGTATTAATGTCATAATGGAGTGATCAACAGTCAAACTCATAATAGAAACTCTGCTAGCACCGTCCTTCAACACCCTATACAGAAAGACTTGCAAGAGCACTTTCAGAATTTGATGACATGGAAAATTCCTCCGAGAAAAGATGGTACACTCCTATATTCCCAGTTGTGATAGCTACGAAACAGTGTGCCTATTCTTAATCAACAGGAAGTTCACAATTTTGCATTTTGCCTAAAATCTACTTTTTTGTACCTAGTTTTGCATGAGTTTCAAACTTATCTATAACATTTTTTTGCCCTAGGCACCTTGGGTTAAATATTTAACTTCTCTATGCCGCACATTTTCACATTGTGGCTGATAATCATTACCTTGGAAGCCTCTTCTGAAAACTCCCTGAGACAACATGTATACGGTGTTGAGAACTGTGCCACCCACACAGAGCCAATCCCAGAATGATCAGCTGGTAACAGGCATTTCTATTCTAGTACTAATGTCTTTATGGTAAATGCCACATCTGATTCTTAAAAAAAATAAATTCTAAATAATTATGCCTGGTAATAAGCCTCAACCCAACAAGTACAGTATTTTCATCCAGAAAAAAAAGCATCTCATGCACTAGGTACATTTGAGATGGATTACAGATGGAGCATTTTTCATGCTAGATGCTACCTTTTAAGACACATCCAAAATAAAATTCATTTGTTTACTTATTCTTTCCAGAGGTTATCTGAGCCAAAGTTCAAACTGTTGGAAACTATATTCATTCTATCCCCTTCCACGGCCCATCAAGTCTTCCTTCTCCTAAATAAACTCCTCCAACTTCCCAAAACCCAGGCCTTACTTATTCTTGGTATCTGCCATCCTTTGCTCATACCGGTCAATCATTAGATTGATTCTGTCTCCTTGCAAAGACTCTCCTATTCACTTTTCTATTTCCATTGCCACAACCTTAAAGCCATGTTTGTGCTTTCAGTAATCACCCTTATTCAAGTCCCCTTTCATCCCATTCTTAATGTTAGCACATGTGTTTTATTTATTTATTTATTTATTTATTTATTTATTTATTTATTTAGACACAGTGTCTCACTCTGTTGCCCCAGGCTAGAGTACTGTGTTATTAACCATCTCACAGCAACCTCACACTTCTAGGTTCAAGTTAACCTCCTGCCTCAGCCTCCCAAGTGTCTAAAACTACAGGGATCTGCCACAAGGCCCAGCTGCAAAGTGACCTCTTGAAAGGCAAAAGTGCTCATCTCACATACTTGCTTCATCCTATCAATGACTTACCATTTGGTAGGATAAAAGAAATTACCCAAGTCTCAGTGAATAGCCTAGATACCCCAACATGATCTGACCCCTGCTAATGCCCAGCCCTACCCTACAGGCTTCTTTAGAATTTTCAAGCAGATAGCTGCCCTAAACTCAGGGTCCCATGTCTGTACTTCCTATGTTCTGTTACCCAGCCAAGGTCCACTCACACCATAGGTCTCTGCTCAAACAACATTCCCTCTTAAGAACGGTCTTCCTATGGGCACCCCGGCACCCATAACATGGTGGTTATAGCGCAGGCCACAAACACCAAGACCGGTGGGTGAGTTCAAACGAGCCCAGGCCAGATAAACAATGACAACTGCAACAACAAAAAAATAGCCAGGCATTGTGGCAGGGACCTGTAGTCCCAGCTACTTGGGAGGCAGAGGCAAGAAAATTGCCTAAGCCTGAGAGTTTGAGGTTGTTGTCAGCTGGGCACTCTGCCGAGGGTGACAAAATGGGACACTGTTTAAAAAAAAAAAAAACCAGAACAGTATTTCTGTTTAGTGTCCATAATTTTTCCTGTAGAGCAGGAATTAAAATGTAGTAACTGGGTAATTAGTTCGTTCCTCTGTCTCCTCAACTAAAATATAAGCAGAGACATCTAGGAGACCAGGGTCTTTGTGTTCATGGTTCTCTATTGGATCCTTTGCCATTTTGCCCATAGGGTTTTTTTTTTTTATTGTGTAAAAAACCACATAGTATAAAACCTTCCATTTTAAACATTGTTAAGGCACAGTTATGTTAACTATATTCTCATTATTGTACAACAGATCTCTAAAACTTTTTCATTTTGCAAAACTGAAACCACTTGAACAATTCCCCGTTTTCCTTTCTCAGGGCCCTAGGCAACCACAATTCTATTCTCTGTTTCCATGAGTTTGATTCTTCTGATGCCTCATCTAGTAGAATCATACAGTGTTTATGTCACTTAACATTTTCTACATTTATTCATGCTATAACATATGACAAAATTTCCTTTTTTAAGACTGAATAACATTCCCTTATACGTATTTACCACACTTTTTTTATCCATTAATGGACATGTAGCTACGTCCACCTCTCAGCTATTATGAATAACGCTACAATAATCATGAGTGTCCAAATACCTCTTCAAGGTCTCACTTTCAGCTATTTTTGTTCTATACCCAGAAGTGGGATTGCTGTGCCATATGATACCTCTACTTTTCATTTTTATGATATGTCCATACTGTTTTCTATTAACAGCTGTACCATTTTACGTTCCCGCACACAGCGCACAAGGGTTTAAATTTCTCCACATCTTCCTTGATACCTCTTATTTTCTTGTGATGACAACGGACAGGGTCTGAGATGGTTTATAGGTAACAAGCATTAGTTAATGTCTAGATATGGTGAGGCAACAAAAATAAATAAAGCAAAGTTTGTATCCTCAAAGAGTTCACAGAGTCATACCAGGAAAGACTAAGACACACATAACATTTGTACTACATTTGTAGACCACAGGCAGAAAAATTACCAGATCCCCTCTACAGTAGGCTGAGATTAGGAGTAGAATATAAATTAGACACATATATTAGGAGTTATCAAAATAAAATATAATAAATCTCATTATGTAAATATCACTCATGCAAAACTAGTGTTCCAGAAATTCTGGATTTCTTAATATAGCATAGTCTATTTATACTAACAGAACACATCAGTCTATACATTCGACAACATACTGAATTTTGTCCCTATTTTGCAAAGATTAAATGCTCATAGGAAACTACTAACTGGTAAGTTCAAAAATGTAGATAACAACAACCATTCTCACCACATTCTCTTTTATGCCTTTGAAGGCCAACAAAGAAGCACATGCTTGGAAACACTATTAAGATAAGCTTATAATTTATAGCCTCAAAAATGTCCAGTTTAGTCATATATGTTGTTACTTCTGAGAAGAGCGTTGTACACACAGACCTAGTAAGGGTACTCACACACTCTTCAGCAGGCCGGCAGGCAATTTAATTGCCTCTAGTCTAAACATGAAATTAACACAAACTAAACATCAAGATTAGAAAAGTAAGCAAGTTCAGAAAATGTCCTGTTCCATAATGCCATCCTTCCTAACCTGTATTTTATTAGTGGGACATGGAAATACAAACAATGATGTCATGTAGGCAAATAAAATGCACACTCAGGGTTCTGTACTCACCCTTCTATTCTTCTTTCTGTGATTTGAGTGTTAGGTCTCAAACAGTAATCCCTTTTACTCTCACCATGAGCCTTGGGTATCCTCACATAGAATCCCTCCACTTTGTCTCCATCCCATGTGTCAGGCACCCTTAATACCCACCATGCAGGTAACTACACAGTGTGAGCTGATTTATCCATCCTTAGCAACAAAAAGGCAGACTGAGACATTGAAAACCAAACGTTTAATGCCATTTTTAAAACTCTGTGTTGTTTTTATGTCAGAACACCAATTTTCAATCGATGACAATTACATTCTGTCTGCTTACAAGTGTAAAACACACACATACAAAAAAACTCCCACGTATAGATCATTTTCTCTACACAAGATAGTTTTTCAATATTTACCAGATTTCTAAGGTGAAGTCTTGATAACACATAAGTTATTTTAAAGATAAATTTTATACTGATAAAAACTGTGTAACTGGCTTATTGTACCCTCAATGAATCCCCAAGAATAAAAAAAAATAAAAAAAAGTTCTTAAAAGTAAAGATAGAGTCAAAGTCACTTACCTTCTCCTCAATATTTTCGTAAAACATGAGCCCAAAATAGTCCCTTTCTAGCACATCCAGATGTTCACATACGTTGTCCAATAATGCTTGTCCCACTGAATTTTTCTGAAGAAAAAAGCAGCATTTTTTACTTTTGAAGCACTAAAGATTTCATGAGTAGTGTAACTACAGAACATAATGGCAGATCTATGATACAATGTAAAGTAATCTAACATTTATTTCCCAATTTTATGACAATATGAAAATGATTCATAATGCTTTTCACTTTAGCCCTTATACCTCCCACTCATAAAAAAGCAGAAAATCTAAAGTGAAATCATAATAAAATGCCCTCTGCTTTATTGATACTAGTCCCCATAACAAAAAGGACTAAAAAGGCACTATGCGAGCAGTTCCTTTATTAATGTTAAAAATGGTACAAAATCTGTTGAGATTGCTTCCCTCTATTCCTTCAGGTGGCTCATGACATATGACTGGATAGTCCCCAGGAAAATCAATCAGCCCCATTATTCAATATATCCTAACATCATGTATTCCACCAACATTTCAGTTTGATGTTTCACTTTTTACCACATTTGTAGACAAAATTTTCTTTATTTTTTTCTACTTCCAAAACTAACACTTTTATTAAATCAAGGAAAGATTCACAGTAGAAAAGTCAACAAAGGTTTTAACAGAACAAAGTACACCTTTTTACAAAATATGTAGATATTAACAGCAAACTGTTTCTGACATTTGCTTTTACGTTCTTTTAGTTATTTTAAAGCAAACATAAACAATGTTAATTAGTAGGGAATGTGCTACTAATGATGATTATATGAAGAGCTAATCCACTCTTCATCCTTTATCTGTGATTTAGAACATCTACAAAATGCTTTATTATTCCTACTAATGAACTGATTCAGGTTTCACCAAAAAGTAGCAAAACCGAGTGGCTGGTAGAATCTGTCTCACTACATCATACTCGCCCATTATCTTTGAGAATAAGAAATAACCACAGCACCATATAAATAGTTAATTTTTTTGTGTGTGTGTGTGTGTGAAAAGTCAGTTTTTAAGTTATAACAGTGGCCAACTAGATCAGTTAGCATGTAACTGACATTTTTGTAATTTTCGTGATATACAACATTTTAATCAGAAAACATGAACACTCAGTACCACATTGTGTGCCCCATTTAGAAATCCTTAATAGCAATTCCCTAGATAACGCTGGTTGCTACTGCAGCATAACCTAGTGAAAGTTGGCAGTGATCAAGTAAAGACAAATTAAAATACTAATGTGATTTCCCATGCATATGATTGATCAAAAGTAATCAGTTTGATAATAAGATATGTTAATGATAATGTGGTAAAATCAAACTTAAATGACTGCTGGTTACAATGTAAGTTATTGGCACATTCACTTTGGCAGTATCTGTGAAAAGTGAAGTGAAACTTCATCAATAATTTCACCACTGTCTGTCTACCCTAAAGAAACTCTTGCACAGTAGATGAGGAAACTCATCCTACAATGTTCACTGAAGGGCCATTATTGTACATAAAGAAGGGGAATCAACGGTTCAGTCATATAAAGGAATACTCCACAGCTTTTAAAACAAATTAAGATTTACATGTCATAAAATGATATACAAAGCAAGAAGGAAAAGATGACAATGAGATGAAGCAATGTCCCTAATGTTTTATTTGGTTAAAGATCGAAAACACACAAGAAGGTAGTAATGGTTGATTAAATGTTTATGGTGGATACCAATTGTCCCTTCTACTGTTTCTGTGTTTTTATAGTTTTTTAAATAATTCATGACTTTTAAGAAAAGATAGAACAAAACTAGATTTAAAAAATAAAGGACAATGGTCACTCCTGTGGTTCACTGTTCAAAAGAAATTTATAAATTAATAGGCATTTTGGATCATCTAAATAGTCCTTTAATCTATAGATAAAGAAATAGGCCCAGAGAGATTGAATCAATGATTCAAGGTCACTTAGGATCAAGTTAAATGCTCAAAAATCTAGATTCCCTCACTTTTACGGTAGGTAGGAAAAACAAGGGACATGGGGTCCCTTGACCCAAGTTCAGAAAATCATTCTTTTCTATTCTTTTCACTGTATAGGAGCAGCCTTGTCCCTTCCATAAAGGGAAGACACAGCACTTGCTCCTAGAACTTGGTGAAAATGCAAGAAGCAGCAGCCATCTTGGAAGCAGCTCCTCATCAAATACCAAATTTCCTGGCACCTTAGTCTTGGACTTTCCAATCTCCAGAACTGAAAGCAATTAATTCCTGGTGTTTATGAATGACCCAGGCTAAGGCATTTTGTTATGGCAACAAGAATTAAGACATAGATTTTCAATCCCCTTTCGCTTCTCCCTCTCTTTAAACACAACTGAAATATCAAGGTGAGCACAAGAACCATAAATCATCTGAATACATAATAAACTACTGTTCTACTTGATACACTTAAGATGTTATTACCAAGCTGAACTCTTTCATCATTGTTAAAGTATAACTTCTATTTTTAACAAGAATGTCGGAAGTTCGGAAAAATGTTAACAGAAGAACAACTGGAGCACATTTTAACCAGCAAGATCAGTCCCATGTGGGGCAGAAGAAACAGTATCATTCTGTGGTCAGGTCCATGAGCTCTAGAATCAAATTACCATGGCTACAATATTGATTCAACAACAAACTAGCTGTGAAACATGGGCCACGTTGTTTCATAACTCTACCCCCTATTCCTCACGGTAACACTGGCAATACTAATAATGCCCACCTTACACAGAGTCTCATATATATTAAGTGACATAATCAAAGCATTTCAAACAGTTCTTCTGTAAACATTAGCTATTAGTATATGTCATGTGAATTAAGTAATTAGTTGTAAAAATCAGTGAATTCTTCTGATTGACATAAAATGATAAGGTACTGAAGGTTTCAAAAATGACACTGGCTTCTGTCATTGGTTTTTGTCAGGCTTCTGTCAAAGGAATTATCCTTTGTAAATCATGGGTGTTTTCTCATTAAATGAAACTACATAAATAAGCTAGATTTTAGCTATTATCTATCTCAAGGTAAAACATTTGGAGTTACACTTCATTATTCAGAAATACCAACCTACTACCATAAGGTCTCCTCAGGAGAAACATCTTACAGCCAGAGGTAATAATCAGAAAATTTCATTACCATTCAGAACAAACACCGAGTACACAGGACTGGAGGACATTGACCCTGCTTGTTTTAAGGGACAGGTAAATTTTTTTGTAACGGAAATGACTTTTTTCTAATCTTTTAATACAAATGTATGAAAAGTAGATTACAGAAACCTGGTGAAACACATTCACTGTGCCATGCCATGACCACACATCACTACAGCTCTCCACTCAGCTCTGTCTCACCTCTACCTCACAGAGGTATTTGAAACCAGTTAAGAGGACCACAGTACACTTCATCATCTGGGTCTTCTTCCTGCCCTTAGCAGAGGCCTCTGCTTTTATCTCAGTCTTTTCCGGAGAGGCACAGCCTACTTCCGTGATCATCATTACAGCTTATGCTGTAGATGAAACAAAATCATAAAATGGTACTTTATAAACTCTCTCAATTATAGTTTTGGCAAGGAGTGGAATAAGAAAGGGTGAGAAGGGGAATAGCAGAGAGATAACAGGGAGAAATCACACAAGAGGAAGGTTCAAAAGTATAGGGGAAAATGAAGACTGGTAGTCTGACTCTCAGAATTCTGTCTGAGTCACAGAACCCAAACCAGCATCACAATAGAATTCTAAATCAGGACAGTTACACCTTAAAGTGACCAAGATCATAGGCATTACTGTTCATTGGTTTCAACAAGTTATAAATGACAACTAACCCCCAAAGTCCAGTTTTGTATAGAATACTTACTTTTATGTGTACTTAGTTTTCTTCCTTCTACATGTGGTAATAGGAAAATGTTATCACCAAAGTATTGAAGTCCAATTTTATTGCAAATTCACACATTAAAACCAAAATATACCACAATGCTAGCAGTTATGGCAACAGATTTTAAATGTAGTGTGCCTAATAGCAATAACATTAAATCTAGAGCAAAGATATCTCATTTTGTGTTCCAGTCACACCATTTTTGCTATCACTGTTTCAATGCAAAAGTTAATTTTCTGAGAAAGGTACTCAAACTATAATCACACTTGTAAAACCTCCATCCTGTCCATTTCGCTTACTCTTTTATTTGTGTACATGATGATAAGACAAATGTCTATGGACCCTAATCCAAACCAAATGAAGAAATTCTAGAGGAGAAAAAACATATCTAATGATTGATTTGATCTTGATTTTATCACAACTCATGGAAACAAAATTTAAATTAAATCTGAAAATGACTGTTGGGTACCTCTACACAGGCAAAGGGACTTTCAAAGTGTGGGAACAACTGCCATAGAGAATAGGCAGAGCCTGGCAGAGATAGCAGATCATATTTTTTTTGTTTTTTCTCTAACTAGTCGTAAAAGTCCTAGCATCCTGGCCAAGGAGTAATGCCCCGAGTGTCTTCAAAAGTGCTACAAACATAGAACTAGGTGTGATGGCACACACCTGTAGTCCCACAGAAGTATTTCTGAAAATATGTATTATATGTGAAACACAATGAAGATTACGATGTGAGGTGGTCATATGGGCATTTATGGTGGGTGTCTTTTGGCATTTAGACATGAGGCCCAAGTAGACGGGGCAGGGCACCTCAGAGATGGTCACTCCAGACATGTCTGGAGTCTAAAAGGAGAATGAGATCCAGCTGATTGAGCAGGTCATTGGGTGTCAGGATAGTCTCCACGGCCCACCTTCCCCCCTTTTCCTCAACCCCCTTTTCCATGAGAGACTTCTGCAACTGAAGGTGGCTGGGAGGCACTGACAACACTCCAAAGCTCCGTTTCTCCATCTGGCTTTATATTTTTGGACTTTGGCTCCGGTATCTATCTATAGGAGGATGACTACTAATCTTGGAATTGTTTTCTCACATCTCTAGGGATGTGGATATGCCATTTAAACTTTGGGATAGAGATGCTTATTAGGATTAGCACAGCTCCTCTCCATTTCTTCTGTGTAAATAGACAAATGGATTTGCCCTTGATTTTGTTGACTCAAGTGTTCAAGGTGCAATGAGCCTCGAGCCTTAGTGCTCCAAAGTAGGTTTCTGTTGCCCCGCAGCAAGACAGTGAGCAGAAAGCTCAGAGATGGAGGTGGTGAACACTCAAAGAACCTTAGTTATAGTGTTCTCTGCGTGAGATTTCTGTTTCTGCTTCATGTTCAGAGGCAATTAGTGAATCTCCACTCCAATTCTTGTGACTCCTGGAGGACACAAAGAAAGATGAGATATTTGTAGACTTTTTGATCTGGTTATTCTTCACCAAGGAGGCATGTTTAGAGCTACACAGATGAAAATACTCTGAACTTCTCTCTATGAAAGGGATGTTCAATAGTGAGGGTTCACAGAAATGTCCCCTTGCTTTTAAACTCCAAATGATTTGAGACATTTCTTGACACTTAGAGTCTTTTCACATAGGCTATTTTGCCTGCTTCCAGAAACTATTTCCTTGCTTCTAACTATGCATAATATGAATGCAAACCCTTGTGCATAAAGTCTTAGGCATGCTTATTAGGACTCCATGGCAAATTTGTAGGTATGTAAATCATGTGGCTTTCACTCTCCAAGTCCATTTTCTGCACCACATACCAGAAAGTCATAGGCTTCCTCTTTTCCCCTGGAGAGAGCGCCCTTGTTATCATCAACAGCATTATTTGGGAACATTTCTGTATTGCAAATATCCCCCATAACTGCATTGCTATTGGAGAAGTGGTTAATAAATGAAGGTAGCACAAAATATGATTTCAAATCATTTAATAAAATTATTCATGTAGATTTAAAATAGTTTTTACAGTTGATTGAAGATTTGTGACTGGTTTATACATGATGATATAGGTTGATTTTGTATCTTTCCAATTTTATTTCAATTTGGAAACAGTACAATTATTATTTTTTTTCCAATAATGAAGCCTATGAGAATTAAGCTTGTCTTTTCTCAAATTACATTTTATGAGATTGATTTTAAATATATTTCTGAGGAACGTTTACAGGGAAACTCCTTTAATGGAACTTAAACAGATAATCCTTTGAGACTAGCATGGGTGTTTTGTAAGGGGAGTTTTTTGTGGGAGAAATGACCTGAGTCTTTTCTAAGGTTTAAGAAATTTCTGAAGTTACCAGAAATGTTTTATTAAAGATTATGAGCCCATTTGAAGTAAACATTCGCTCATACTCAGTTGGTGGCCTGGATTATACTGGGACCAGGCCAGCTGGATCTGTGCAAAAAGACAACTGGCAGGTGCTTTTGGTTTCATGGGCCTCTGAGTGGTTATGTTGGGATTGTTCACATCTAAGTTTTTGTCTTAGTTCAGTAGATACTATCTTAATAGCTTGGTGACTGGTGTGCAGGTGTCACAGTTGTTCCTGGTTTTTGGTTTCTGAAAGGTCCCCTGTTGTCTTGTGGTGCACCTACAGAGTGCAGCATGGGCTAAAAAGACAGGGTTCTTGTCACTCACGTCCCTGGCCACTGTTAGCTGTACTCAACCATCTGCCATAGTAAGGGGCTGAAGCCACAAGGCCTCCCAGAGTAGCACAGTCTACCTTGGCAAGGACACTCACCACAGCTCCCAGGCCCAGAGCCACAGTACTGAAGGTGACCCAAGGGAACAGGAGAAGTGGGTAACACGCTGACCCTTTGGCCCTATCTGGCACTGCTTCTTTGATGCTGCAGATACAGATAACTGCACTACTTTGTGAATTGTATGTGATTACAAAATGGAGACAATCAATGACTCTGATTACTTTGTGAATTTATTTTCCCTAGTATAAGAAACCTTTTTAAAATCCCCTGAAGAGGTTGGCACATAAGAAAAAGTCAAGTCAGAGTGTTGGATATGAACTGCCTCCTCTGATTCAGGGGATGTTTTGTGAACCCTGAGTGGGATACTCTGCCCAGGAAAGGGAGGAGGATCTCTAAGGAAGGTGTAGGGGTCCCTGGCAGGGTCAAAGAGACTCAGATCCTGGAAGAGCTGAAAGGAGAGCTGGTACAGTCCAGCCTTTGACTCTGGCTGTAGGCACAGATACCTATGAGGTGCTTTCAAAACTGTAGATTCTGGGCAGAGTTGGCAGCCTCCAGAGCCACCATCCTGGTTGCTGGACCCCTGGGACCATATAGGGAACCTCGAGAGAAATCAGATATATGCTGAGAATCATCCCCTGAAGGCTACCACACATCTTGAATTCTGAATGCTGAGGACATGGGAACATGCATTTTGCCCCTTCTTCTAAACGATGGTTCTTATTTATACCCAGTAACTGGGGAAATGCACCCAGGATCCTCTGCTGCCGGAGCTCTCAGCAGCAAAATCTCTAGAGGGGACAATAGGGCTGGGGCATTCTACACATCTGGAAATTCCAGGATTCCTCGGAGTTCCTTTGTAGACCCCTGGGCTTCTCCACACCCTTAGACACTTACAGTTTTGGGGTTAGTTCTGGTTTTTGTTCTCTGGCCATCTGTCAGTTTAATATTCATTCAAAAATAAAGAGATGGCTTGGCGCCTGTGGCTCAAGCGGCTAAGGTGCCAGCAACATATACCTGAGCTGGCAGGTTCAAATCCAGCCCAGGCCCAACAAACAACAATGACCATTGCAACCAAAAAATAGCCGATCATTGTGGCAGGTGCCTGTAGTACCAGCTACCTGGGAGGCAGAGGGAGGAGAATTGCTTGAGCCCAAGAGTCGGAGGTTGCTGTGAGCTATGATGCCATGGCACTCTACCCAGGGCTATAGCTTGAGGCTCTGTCTCAAAAAATAAAATAAAATAAAATAAAACAAGTAAAATACAATAAAATAAATAAAAAATAATAAGAAATGCATGCCAAATATTTAACAAGTTCCAGAAAATAATTGTAGGGTGGTTGTAGCCTTCCTCAGCACAGAACCAGTGGAGACAACAGGTGATTTATTCTTCTAGGCAGAAGAAAGTGTTGGAGTGATTTCCCAGGCCTTAAATCACATTGCCAACTGGCCATTCAATGAAAGCTCAGGACTTTCTTTATCCAGGCATTGGCATTTGTTTTCTTGTTTCTGAAAATTAATCCTTGAGGTCAATTATCAATAGCTTCTTCCCCTTAACCACTGCTCCACAATAATCTCTGAACATAGAGTGATTTCAGAGCCACAGCTAGACTACTGAGTGAGGCCCAGGGTGGTGAAGGAAGGAAAAGAGAGGAGGAGGATGTGTCCTTCTTGGCTCCTGCAGGGATCAGGGGAACTGGGGAGCGTGCCCAGGAAAGCCTTGAGCTGGAAGCCCCAGCTTCTGGTGCCAGGGCTGAGTGTGGCTCCTGCAAGAACAGTCCCGCCCTGAATGGGGGAGGCTGAGCCATTGACAAGGGGCTGCTGGGAGGGCTGGGCTGGTAAAGTGGATGCAGAAGGCAATCTCATCAGGAAGGTCAAGGGCAGGTGTGTGTCCACTCCTAATAATCAGCAGAATTGATTGGCTAGACTGTCTTTGTGGTGAAATGATTTTGCAGATGCTTAGTATGGGATTGTGAGATCAACGTGAACCTCCATAGAGGTTATATTAGTTTGCCATCCCACCAGCACTGTAAAAGTATTCCCTTTTCTCCACATCCACAGCAGCATCACACGTTTGAGAGTTTGTGATGTAGGCTAATCTTACTGGAGTTAGGTGATATCTCACCTGAGTGGTTTTGATTTGCATTTCCCTGATGATTAAAGATGATGATCATTTCTTCATGTGTTTGTTGGCCATTCATCTGTCATGTTCAGAAAATTTTCTGTTCAAGTCTCTTGCCCACATACAAGTGGGGTTGTTTGCTTTTTTTGTGGTGATGAATTTGAGTTCTCTGTAGATTCTAGTTATCGAGCTTTTGTCATATTCATAACATGAAAATTTGTCTTCCATTCCTAAGGCTCTCTGCTTTGTCTGTGTTACCCTTAGCTCTGCAGAAACTTTTTAGTTTGATCAAATCCCATTTATTTTTGGTGTCGCTACATTTGCCATGGGAATATTCCTCATATATTTTTTCCAGGGCCACTATCTTGACGTGTGTTTTCCTCATAGTCTGTTCTAGAATTTACATTGTTTTATGTCTTAAATGTAAATCTTGTATCCAGTGAGAATCAATTTCTTTCAGTGGTGAGAGGTGCAGGTCCAGTGTCAGTCTTCCACATGTAGCTGATAAGTCCTACCAGCACCATTTTAAATAAGGATTCTTTTTCCCAGTGCATGCTTTTGTTAGGCTTATCAAAGATCATACGGCTATATGTGGCTGGGTTCATCTCTACATTCTCTAATCTATTCCATAGATCTGCATCTATGTTTTTGTGCCAGCACCTTGCTATTTTGATCACTATACACTTGTAGAATAATCTGAAATGTGGTAACATGATGCCTTCAGATTTATTGTTATTTCTAGCTGGATTTTCCTAGGATGCTAGCATGGAAGATGGATGGGCATTCTAAGGCCTCTTTCCTGCAGGTTTTAAGGAAGCACTCTGCCTGGTAGATGCTGGTGGTATTTAATTGTTTCTTTGATCTTTTCTCTCCTATTGTCATCATTAGGAGTCACGAAATCCAGCCTGTTGTCTGGTTAGGAGGCTGGAGCCTCCTGTAAACTTGTCTCATTTGTTGCGACCTAGTTACTCAGGAGCAGAAGTGGCTAAGTCCTCAAAGTTTCATTCCATCCAATAGTCTCTGGGTACCGCCCCTTCCCTGATGGCATCTCCACTGTGTGAGAAAGAATAGCACCCCAGGATTCCACAATGGTGTCAGCCTAGCCAATGTGGACTCCGACAGTGGTTAACTGTGTCCTAGAGGCTTCCCTGAAGATAAAGTCACTCCACTGTGTTTTCTGTAAGTGATTTGTGCATAATTGACCATGAAAAGGGATGGGAAAAAGGAAGGGCAGTCCCAGAAAAACACACTGGAGGGAAGAGAAGGAAGCCTGTGTGGCCTTTTGTGGCCTAATGAGAAAACAAGGAGGAAGGAGCCTCTGGACCACCCAATATAGAAAAGCCACATCTTCAAATCCCCAAGCCACAGATCTCACCTGCTCCTTACCTGGCCAGGCTGAGGATGAAATAATAATTGGAACTCTAGAACACCCCCAAGTTTGGGGTTTGCCCATGATCCCCCCATGTACTGAGGACTGGAGGCAAAAGAGTGTTTCTCCAAAGTAGGAGGATGTATCGAGTGATTATAAGATGTACTGAGAGTTGCGGATACAGATGGCTTTTCGTTCCATCTTTTCTCCCTTAATTATAGAATGTTAGTTACATTACATCATGTGTTTTGATTAATGAAACTTATTTTGAGTAGTTTACCTGATCCTTCCCCTCTAACATGCTCCACTGACTTTGAAGAATTGACTAATTTTACTTAAAGCAGACAAATAGGCCCTTCAGCCAGGAAATAGTGAGTCTGGGATTCTGTGGGCAAGGAGGACTCCACAGACAGAGTTGTGTATTCCAAAGATAGGCTTCCACCTAGGCCAAGCAAACACTGGGCTGCTAATAATGCAATGCCAAGACCCTGGAACTTCTTTCCATTCTTTGTTTTGTCCCCTTCTTGGATCTGACCTATCTTCCTGACTTGCAAAATAGTATGTGAAACAAAATTTAATTGAAATAAATTACACATTGTCACATTCCCACATAAAGATTGTGATAAGCCAGTGAAATCTACACTTTGATGAATTTGAGCTCTCGCTATACCAGGAGCCTTTTGGATGTACAGGACAGGGCATCAAAGAGGTTGTTTTGCCACCCTCATCCACCACGGAGAAGTGTTTGTCCTTCGATGCTGAATTAGTAGCCAACCTTAATGGCCATAACCACAGATTACAAACAATGTTGCCCGGTTGGACCTGGCTTCTTTTTCTGAGAAAGATGCACGCATTAACCCCTTTGACAGATGAGAAAACAGAGGTCTTGTCGATTAGGAGGAGCTTGCTCAAAGGCATGCAGTTGTTAAGTGCTGGAATTGGAGCTGTCTGTCCCCAAGCTGAGAACCAGGTGTTCTCCTTGCTCTTCAAAATCATTTGAAGGTGTTTGGGGTAATTTGTGGCTTTTACCTATTGTTGGATGTGACATTATCTTGTTGTTTTGAAGATTCAATGAGATGTTTACCCATGACGCATAGTAAGAGCTCAAATGCTGAAACCTGTCTGTGTGTGTGGGGAGAGGAGATGTGATATACATTACCCAGCAAAACAAAAACTTTTTCTTTTGGATTGATCCTCATTTCTTCTTACCCTTTCCAGCTTTCTGAACTTCTTTGATAGGGGTAAGGGGAAGGACTTTGGAACGTTTGTTTTTTTGGGTAAGATTTCTGCTTGGTTCTGGTTATTGCTGCGACAAGGTGGTTGTCAGATAGGAAATAAAAAAAGGATAGCCTAGGCCTTGGTCAAGTACATAGATACACTTGTGTATATGGAGTGACCATCAGTGACCAGGATCACCAGGCAGAAGTGACTTCCTAAACCTGCATCCCTGTGCATCATGCAGAAGAGTCTGTGCAAAAGCTCTCAGCAAGTGATACAGCCTGATGGCTTATTCCCACACTGCAGAAATTATTTCAAAAAATTGAGGAGGATGCAATCTTTCCTAACATGTTCTATGAAGAAACATCACCCTGATAACAAAAAGTGGAAAATATCCAACTAAAAATAAGAATTTCAGACCAATTTCACTAATAAATATAGATGCAAAAATTCTCAACAAAATCCTAGCCAGATTACAGCTTATCATCAAAAAACTCACACTATTATTAAGTCAGTTTCATCCCAGTGATGTTAGGCTTGTTTAACATATGCAGATCCATAAACATTATTCACCATTATCAACAGAAGCCAAATCGAAGACCATTTGGGCCTCTTAATAGATGCAGAAATAGCATTCAATAAAATCTAGCATCCTTTTGTAATTAGAACACTGAAAAGTATAGGCATATGTGGCACATTTCTTAAACTGATTGAAGCTATCTATGACAACCTCACAGCTAATATATTACTGAATGGAGTGAAACTGAAAGCTTTTCCACTTAGAACTGGACCCAGAGAGGCAAGAGTGTCCTCTCTTGCCACTACTATTCAACATAGTGCTAGAAGTGCTAGCCAATGCAATTACGCAAGACAAGGAAATAAAGGGCATCCAAATGGCAGTAGAGGAGATCAAACACTCCTTCTTTGCTGATGATCTGATCTCATACTTATTGAACCCCAAAGACTGGAACCACAATATTCCTGTAAGTCATCAAAAAATACAGTAATGTCTCAGGATATAAAATCAATGTCCACAAGTCAGTAGCCTTTGTATATGCCAATAACAGCCAAGATCAGAGTCTACTTAAGGACACAACTGCCTTCACCATATCTTAAAAGAAAATGAAATACCTAGGAATAGACCAAACAAAAGAGGTGAAGGAGCCTAAAAAGAAAATTATAGAAACCTAAGAAAGGAAATAGCAGTAGATATTAACAAATGAAAGAAAATACCATGCTCATGGCTGAGAACAATCAACACGGTTAAAATGTCCATACTTCCGAAAGCAATCTACCGATTCTCCAACAACCCTATTAAAATACAAACACTGTTCTTTCAAGACTTGGAAAAAAATAACTCTTTGTTTTGTATGAAACCAGAAAAAAAAAACCCATATAGCTAATGTAGTTCTTAATAAAAACAAAGCTGGGGTCAACAGCATACCAGACTTTGGGCTGCACTACAAGGCCATAGTGGTCAAAGCAGCATGATAGTGGGACAAAATTAGAGACATAGACATTTAAAATTGAATAGAAAATCAGGAAATGAAACTAACATGTTAAAACCACCTAATCTTTGATAAACCAAACAAGAAAGTACACTGAGGAAAAGATTCCCTATTCAACAAATGGTGGTGGGAGAACTGGATATTCACATGTAAAAGACTGAAACTGGACCCGGACCTTTCTCCTGTCAGAAAAATTGATTAGGGCCAGCACCTGTGGCTCAGTGGGTAGGGCGCCAGCCCAAAATACTGAGGGTGGTGGGTTCATACCCGCCCCCAGCCAAATTCCAAGAAAAAAATAGCCAAGTGTTGTGACAAGCATCTGTAGTCCAACTACTTGGGAGGCTGAGGCAAGAGAATTTCCGAAGCTCAGTAGTTGGAGGATGCTGTGAGTTGTGGGACGCCACGGCACTCTACCAAGTGCAATAAAGTGAGAATCTGTCTCTACAAAAAAAAAAAAAAAAAAGAAAGAAAGAAAAGGAAAAAGTAAAGAAAAATTGACTGAAGATGGATAAAAGATCTTAATCTTTTATCTGATATTATAACAGGGCCTGTAAATTTTTAGCTTTCTTTCTAAGATATAACATTTAAAAACAAAAATCTTAAAGCTTTGCGACATTGTAATATGAGAACTGGTTTCTCAATGATCACGAGATGCAAGATTTGTATGTGGCAAGCGTTGTAGGGTTTAGAGAAGGAGAAATGTGCTTGGAAGGTCTTTTTCGGACCCAAATCTATTGTCTCCTCCCTTCTTTATTTCTGCGTTTTGGCTAAAGCAGACTGTCCTTATCATATAGGAAATGAACTGAAAAACAGTTAAATGTTCGGATGATTTGTTTCACCTTCTACTAGAATTTATCCATAGGTAACAGCCAGATGAGACCACTTAATAATATATGGTTTAAGTAAGTCATTCTCTACACGCTGCATTTGTTGCAATATTAAAAAAATTCAAATTGTATGAGAGCATTTTCACTGTGAAAATACTTTGAAAATTAAAGATCCACCACGTCTACTAGTTACAAATGATGCTGCCAGAAATCATTTAGTGAGATGAAAAAATGTTTATAAAGAAAGTTAAAATAAAAAAAAAAAACCTAATAAGAATGATACTCAGAGTACTAACCTATTTCAGAAAGGCATCAGAATTTAACTGCTCACAATCTCAGAAAAAAATGTATCACAGTATTAACAGTGCTTATTTTTATATGAAGACATGTAAGTGCCTTTTATTTTGTGCTCTTTGGCACTATTTTTATTTTGATAAACATTGAAAACCTTAATAATTTAAGAATTATTAATACGAGGCATAGAAAGGAAACCTATGATTTAGTGGAAGCTTTCCTAGAGATTTCCTAAATCAGGCAACCTGGGCTGCTAAACTGCAGGTAGTTTTTGACAGATATTTCAAAGCTCACAACTGTGGGTTCCCTCAGTACATTCCACTGACTGTGGACACATTTCTCAAAACCAAATCCATCTTTCACCTTGGCTCCCATTCTCTTCCTTGACTCTCCCCACTACGTAATTACCTAAGCTAGAATCATGAAATAGGTGACATTTGTCACTAGTAATAACCATAGAATTATGCATTTACAGATTTCATTTTCATTTATTGATGAATAGGGTTCACCTGTTCATAACTGTTATTATATTGAAGTGAATATCACTAGAATGTCTCAGTATCTATGCTCACTAAAATAGGTATATTATTGCCTATTTTATTGTATGAAGTGGCATATGAAGTATTGTCACGTTTTTATTTTTCTCAATTAAAACCCCTTTTAAATATACAAATAAATATGTTTTCAATGTTTTGTAATTATTTTTTCAGAAATTTTTTCTTTAGGACTTTATTTTTCAGGACTATGGCATTCAAAATCGTATCTTCAGGATCATGACTAGTGCTCCATTATTCCTTATTCCATGATCTTACTACCTCTCACATGAGACTGAGGGTGCTTCATCATGTGAGCCTGGGCCAGTGTACTTGATCTTTCACAAAATACAAAACAGACTTATAGGAATGAGCCCGAGGCTAGAGCTCCTTCACAGCCCAGAAGCTTTTGGAAGCAGTCAGAACTGTGCCACCTCAGCCCTGTTAGGTTACTAAGATTTGCTCCCCTCTCCTAATACAAATGTGGGAGAGGGGGTGAGGGCAGACACAGCACTTCCCCTAGAAGCTGGGACTCAGTATAAACCAGGATAAGAGGTAAAAAAGGCTGACAAGTTGTGCTTAGAACAACTACCCATGAAAAGGTATTCATTAAAAAGACTACTGAAAAGAAGTAGGGGGAGAATAAATGGTTCCTCCCACTACCATAAACCCCATGATTAACCGCAGAAATATTAGAAACCCTCAAGTGAAGGCCAACAGTCTTTTTCCAATAGTGAACTAGGCCATTCTTTCGTTATTTTCTTCCTTCCTCCCTCCCTCCCTTCCTTTCTCTCTCACTTTCTTTTTTATGAAACTAGTCTATTCTAAACCTAGAGCCCTGGGAAAAGTTTAGTGAACACACTGGAGTGATGTTACTTTCCATGACAATGACAGTACCTTGGCCTCATGCAGATGAACGCTGTACATGGGCAGTCCCCTGGCGTGCTCTATGAACTTATAATCAGCTTCTGCTGAAGCTATGCCACTGAGAATAAAAAGAAACAATATTACATTACGGTTGCTATGAATATATGCAAAAAAGAAGTGTTCAAAACAGAGCCAGGGGTGGCTAAGATTAGATAGCTTGGAGTAGAGGCTGTAACCCAGGAAAGTTTGATGACTAGGAAATGGGAAAACAGCCTCAACTCTAGCATTTTTCTCTTAAGATCATCTCATCTAGGGCAGCACCTGTGACTTAGTGAGTAGGGCACCGGCCCCATATACCGAGGGTGGTGGGTTTGAACCCGGCCCCAGACAAACGGCAACAAAAAAGAGCCAGGCGTTGTGGTGGGTGCCTGTAGTCTCTGCTACTCAGGAGGCTGAGGCAAAAGAATAGCCTAAGCCCAAAAGCTTTAGGTTGCTGTGAGCTCTGACACCATGGCACTCTACTAAGGGTGACAGAGTAAGACACTATCTCTGAAAAAAAAAGTAAATAAATAAGATCCTCTCATCTTCACGTGCTAACAGCAATGAGTCACATACCTCCACCCTTATGATTTGTATGTTAAGAGAGTTAATTTTTATTATTTCTACTGGTGAAGAAAGCCACAGAATTAATGGGTATGAGTTAACAGAAAATTTTTTTTAAGTGATTTCATTTCTATGATATAGAAAAATTCTTACTCCCTACTTTTATGTTGCTAGGACTGACCATAATGAACACTGAAATGACTTGTATTTCATTTTATACCTATTATAGATAATCACATTCTGTCCACACTACAAATATTTCTATTCTTAACCATAACTCAACAAATTTTAAGCTCCTAGAGAACAAGTCCATATTCCATTAATCTTTATATTCTCCAAGGCATTTCAGTACCTGATAATTCATATGAGAACTACACAGTAAAGACCTGTTGATTACAACTTAAACCACAGTAACATTTTCAGAGTGAAATGTTGTATTTATTTTTTAAAGAAAAGTCAATAAATGTGGCCTGTTTTCTAATATGTGAAAGTTTCTTGCAGAACGTTTACAAAGTATTTTATAAATCTACAGTTTTCTTTTTTGTTGCAGGTTTTGGCCGGGGCTGGGCTTGAACCCACCACTTCCAGCATATGGGGCCGGCACATACTCCTTTGAGCCACATGCATCGCCCTATAAATCTACAATTTTCAATGACAGAACAAATTATAATTGTGTAGCTAGGCTTTTAAAAACTTGTGTTAAAACCCATTCTCTTTTCACACAGATAGAAACATTCCCAAAGTATAATAAGGTATTGAATTATTAATGTAATTTAAGTCATCTTTTAGCTAAGCCAAAGGAGTCATCTTGTGTGCACAAAGTAACATCTGTGTATTACTAGGTTTCTTCAGTGTTTTATTTTTATTTTTATTTTTTTGAGACAGAGTCTCACTCTGTTGCCCTAGCTAGAGTGCCATGGCTTTATCACAGCACACTGCAACCTCCAACTCCTGGGCTAAGTGAAACTGCTGCCTCAGTCTTCTAAGTACATGGACCTACAGTGTGAGCCATGAGGTATGGATAGTTTTTCTGTTTCTAGTAGAGACAGTGTCTTGCTCTTGCTCAGGATGGTTTGGAATGCCTCAGCTCAAACAGTCCTCCCAGCTTGGCCTCCCAGTGTGCTGGGATTACAGTGTGAGCCGCCACACCCAGCCCCACCTCCACATTTCTGTTGCTCTTTTCCTGCATACATCACCACCTACAATTTTAATTCAAATCTCAATACCTTCTCCTTTCTTTTTTATTTACAAATCTCAATGCTTTGTTATCTCCCTGGCTTTTTTACCACAATACTAAAAACCATTACAAGGCAGAAGAAATAGAAATGCCAAACATGTATGTGTATATGCTTGTTTCCAGTGTGTATAGGTTAAAGGAAGAGGAGGTGTCCTAGGGAAAAGTGCATTCATCCAGTAAATGAAGCGTTTGAACATGAGCATAGGGCCTCATATTACAGTCACCCAACCAATGACAGGAGATGGCAGGGGGTGCAGGTTGGCTTGATCAGAGCTAGGTTATCCAAAAAGAAAACTGGATAATCCCCAAAACTGTGCTCAAATGTCTGCCAAGTGTTACAAGAGACCCTATTTAAATCTACCATGACCAGACTCCCTCCAGGAAGCACGACAACATACATATGTGCTTTGTAGAAATTTACCACCAAGTCGTCCATCTCCTCGGTGTCAATGGTCCCAAAATAATAATCAGTATGTGACTTGATTTTGTTGATATCCTCATCATCCACATAGTTTCCACGTTCCGCCTGGATTGTGTAGGATTCCAGGAGGGCACGAGTCACAGGGGGACAGGGCAGGTGCCCAGAAACAACGTGTACCCGGATCTGGAGGCATAGGAGGTATCTGTGAGGAACACAGGGAGAAAAATTAGTTAAGACTGCATCACTTCTAATCCTTCAATGCTGATGTCCCTTTGGAAAGAAATATACAATATAGACCCCCTTCATATCCATAGAAAAAAGGGTATTCTCTATGAAGAAGCCTTCTCTCACTCCTTGGGCTCCTAACCTTTGGTTTATTTACAGAAACTGAGTTTCAAAGGCTAATGAATAGAATGGTAATGTTATTTATTTGTGTTTTTTTTTTTTCTTTTGATATAGAGTCATATTGTATTGCCCTTGGTAGAGTACCGTGGCATCACAGCAACCTCCAACTCATGGGCTTAAATGATTCTCTTGCCTTAGCCTCCCAAGTAGCTGGGATTACAGGCACCTGCCACAATTCCTAGCCTTTTGTTGTTGTTGTTGCAATTGTCGTTGTTTACATTTCCTGGGGTGGGTTCAAACCCGGCACATTCGGTGTACGTGGCTGGCACTGTAACTAACCACTGTACTACGGGGACCAACCCTAGAATGGATATTCTTAACTGCTGTTCTGGTCATAGACGATGATTACTGTTAGAATAAAGTAAAAATGCCAATTACATCAATTGTCTCCTTAGATTTAAAATGTTAACAAACATTAACTTGCCATTTTAAAGTTCTGAAGGTTAACAAATTTTAAAAATAATGAGAGTCTTAATCATTGGCTAGAAGAAGCTAAGGTTACCCTTCTTTATCATCTCTACACACTTCACGTTACTTTCTTTTTTTCCTAAAAGAACTTTAACAATTATAAGAAATCCCTACTTTGAAGCCCTTACTTGTCTACTCAGTCCAGCTAAAGAGGTGCCTCACTCAGTTTAGTAGAAAAGGCATGGGCTTCGGAGCCAGGAAGAGCTGGCTCTCTATGACTTAGTGCCATGTTAACTCACTTCCCTAAGGTGAATCTCCTACCTATAAGAGGAGAAGAACTTGACATTCTTTTGAAAGGAAGGGTAAAAATTACATAACATTAATTAGATACCTGCCTGGGAATCAATAACTTAGGAAGTTATAATAATTATTCGCAATAATAGTTATTCTTATTTAATGTTCCAAGTGATGGACTACATGGACAGAAAGAATCTGAAAAGGAAAAATATGAATTTTGTGGAAACAAAATTCTGCATATTTCTGCATATTTCTGTAATATGCAGAAACAAGAGATTTTAAGTGTATTAATTTTTTTTTTTCCTTTCAGGCAAATTACTGATCCTGCTGACGTCACCACCCATCCTCTGAAATCAATGGCCGTACCCTCATTCCCAAAGATCTTTTGGAGACTGCCGTTCCTATTAGTAGCTGGCCAGCTTCACCTTATGGACATTTTTGCCTGGCCTAGGTTTGGGGGCCCAGTCTTCTTCCTGCTGTCTACACAAGATGGTCAAATGGGGAGTGCTGGTGCAACTGATCTAGATTGTGTGCACAACCCAGCACACAATCTAGATCAGTTGCACCTGAATTACAACCCAAATCTTTCATCAGGCAGGGCAGGGACTCTGCTCGCCATCATCATCCCTGTCCACGGGTAACAAAGTACTTGCTACATGACAATGCTTGATGATTTTCTGAAAGAATAGATGTTGTCTCTCTATCACTAACATTGAGAATTTCTGTGGCTTGCAGGAACACTATTTAGAATGAGGAGTAGATGCTTCCTCAACCCATACAACAATATGAGCATCAGAGGACTTACTTTAGGAAATTAAATTTTAAACTATGGTTCCTAGTTAGCCTCAGATTCTTAGCAATGGTGCTAGTTCACCACACTTTCTCATACTTTTATAACCCAACCACAAAGATTCCATCTTGTTGCTTCTCACATGGCTCCCATCCCATTTTCAAAGCATACCTCTAAGTCCTAAAAACTTCAGATAAAAATGGCAAGACATTTCTGAATTTTTAACTCCGTCTATTTCACACAGTGCTATGACACATTACTCTAAATAGTCTCCTCGGCTGCCTCAAAATGTTCACTCAAGTCATGAGAATGATTTCCATGGTGACATTTAAGTTGCCAGGCACAAGGACAAGCAGGTGGTTGGTCTCAGGCTATACCACTATAGTCTTTAGTGAACTCAGTAGACAGTATACTTCCTCCCACTAGACAGGCAGACAGTTAAAGCCCCATTGATACAGAAAACCAAGGTCCTTACCAGTTCAATAAACTTGTAATCATGATCATCCCCCAAAATTACTGCAACAAGGAGAATACACATAGAGAGTGTGTTTGGTCACAATGCCCCAACTGCAAGCATTCTTTACAGGCACTCCAGGGGCTTCTATGGGGAAACTTCATCTTCTACACAAATAAAGGGGTCAGGTTTTGTGCTCTAGGCAGCTCACTGTGCATAACAAAAGCTCCTATTCATTATTGACTCACTCAAGAGAATCCAATCAGAGCTTAATTAGTACATTCCTATTCAACAAGAAGTGGTAAAGAAAGACCCACCAGTTATCCAATTTTAGGATAAAATTGGATAAAATCTCTTATCATTCCTTTTTTTTTTTGAATTGAGACAGAGTCTCACTTTGTCACCCTTGGTAGAGTGCCATGGTGTCATAGCTCACAGCAACTCCCTTGCCTCAGCCTCCCAAATAGCTAGAATTACAGGCGCCCACCTCAAAGCCTGGCAACTTTTTTTTTCTTTCTTTTTTTACCACGCCCGAGACGTGTTGGAACCCACCAGCCCCGGAGCATGTGGCCGTCACCCTATCCACTGAGCTATGGACCGCCCAGCCTGTCATTCCTTTCTGAAGTCATGATTGTGCACTCTTTAAAGTACCTCTCTAACCTGTTACTTGGCAACAAAATTGGCCTAGCAGAGCATCAAAGACACAGGAACCAGAGATGAGCATTTTTTCCCATAAGACCATCTAGTTTCTCAGAAGTGCATACACTGCACACAGTTGACCTTGGCCACGAGATAAGCCATTTTAAAAGGCTGTACATAAAAATGACTGTCACAAAAAGGAACACACTCTGTAGTTACCATTCAAATTCTCTCAGAAACAGTAAATATTCTCTTCTTACTAAACTGAGTCCTTTATTTGCAATTTAAGTGCAGTATGTCTTAATAGCCCACACACTCTCAGAGACGGAATTGGAATAGCTATTGACTCTACAAGGGAAAGCCTACTTCGTTTGGTGGTTTGGGTGGGGTCAGGGGACAAAAAATTACCAGTTCAATTGCCTCTTAAAAATAGTTTCATTTTTCTATCTCTATATCACCTATGTTATGAGACTAGTGTACAGATACATGAGTTCTAAATCACCAGTATTAAAGTTTCGGAGATTAAACATCAGTGACTTTTTAAAAGACCACATAGAAAACAAAGTTTCCCATTATATCATTTTTTTATGTTTCCATTTCTCAAATGGAAAACCAAGAGCTAAAGGGAGTAAAATTTTTTGAAATTGACAACATTTCAAACTAATTGGGATTACTCAATTCTAAAGAAACTTTTAAAGCTTACCTTAATTAAAAACTGTTAGTTTTCAACCCTGAAATTACTACTATGCTCCCAGAAATAAATAAATGGTATACGGAAAGCTTAATTTAAAAATGCAAATATAAAGTACCTGGTAATACTATCAGTCATCTGAGAAGCACATGATGGGTACAATTTGACGTTGAAGGTAAAAAGCCAGTTGCGATCTGTAAGAATTAAATATCATGATCATTTAAACAATCAATAGAATAACATTTTTGATAAAACTTAATCAAATGGTACAGACCAATCGCACTGCAGATCCATGTGCAGAATTTTATTTTGGTAAATGAATACAATTTACCAAACAAAAAGAAAATAAAAAATTAAAAATCAATTGCACAAATAACCCATCATTAATATTAATACATTCACTTCCTGAAAAATATTCATTTCTACTTTAATAAATGTTTATATGGTGATCCATTATGCAAACATTTTAATATGACCTCCAAGTAATAGTTTAGAAATAAGATTTCTTTTAATCACAGGATTTTCAGTTGCCAAATATTCTCTGCCATCTTCTTAAAAAAATGAAAATTAAAAAACAAAAAGCATTGCAAGTTTTCTACTTTGTTGGGGGAAGGGAATAATACTACTCAGTGTATTACTAATAGGATGTAGTATTTGAATAAAGTGTGAAAGGGATACCAGAAAGGGGAAGGTTTGGTAAAACTTCACAATACTTAAAGACAATAAAATTGTTCCCCAGGCTTTATACAATAAGTTTAAGTACACTCAAATAACGTCAAGTTTTCTGTGTTGTGATCTAAAGGATAATCATTCATATCATAAATGACTTCTTAAAAATAAATCTTACCATTTATGCATTAAAACTTAATGTTGTGATGTGTCTCATTTTGAATGCTCAAAATAATAAAACTATGGGGAAAGGGGCAGGTATTACTTTCCTAAGAGGATTCAAATCACTCCATTAGACTGAATTTAGAGTTCTGCTCCAAGTTCACAGGATTTTTAAATAAAAACAAGGCTGTGCATATACACCTTAAAAGATCTCGCCAGATCTCTAATTTCTTGACTTGAAGTTTGTTAAGTCCCATCTTCTTCTTCAATGTGTCATTTTATCTTTTTCTCCCCAATGTGTCATTTTATCTTTTTCTCCCTGCCAGAACACTCCCTTTCCTCTAACTCAATAGTCCACAAATAGTTTCTGAATGGCTACTGTGGACATATATGCACTTTTGCTGTATTTGAGGCACTACATCACTGTTCTACTAATAATGCCAATCCTACCAAAGTCAGATTTCAGGTTTACTTTACACATATAAAAATAGGATACTGGGATACAGGAGTTTTCTGAGTACCGTTAAATATTATGTCTCTTGCCTTGCAGCACTTTGGTGACAGCATCAAGCATCCATGCACTGTGTATCAAAACATACTTTTTGGAGGTGACTGCCACTCCAGAATAAAGCAATGTTATCACAGGATTATGGTTTCATAATGTTTCCTTGTTGACTTTTTTCTAGGAATTAACACAGCACTTGAGTGCCTGGATATGACTACAGGAATAAATTTCTAATAGAATGCCTATGTTTTCTAAAAGGTAATGAAATGTATCCATAACACTAGTCTTTTTCTAAAGTGACAAATACAAATTGTATATATTTCTGGTTCATGATAATATGTTGTAAAGTATGAATATATTCTGGGATGGCTAAATCAAGCAAATTAACATAGTTGTTAAACCTCAGATAAGTTTTTGTGTTGAGGACACTCAAAATCTACTCCTAGTCATTTTCAAGTTAAATTTTCATTTCATTTTATATTGCCACATCATCATTTTTACCCAGCTATATAGCAACGGACCTTCTAGCTATAAACAGTTTATATATTAATCATATGCAAGCATTCAACAGATGGAGTCTTTTCAGGTAACTTTGAGAAAATAAAGGTTTTAAAGGCAAATTTTCAACAAGAACAATGATTTTGATGTTTGTCACAACTCAAAAAATAACGTTTATCTTCGCTAATTATCTTTTCACTGAAAGCTACAATGAAATCTTGGCAGAGATGAGGCTTAGCGAACTCAGCTGGTTAGAGTGGACATTTGAAGGCACTCGAGAATCTACGGGTACATGGGAAGAAAGGGGAAAGCAGGCCTAACTATATACCCAGATTCAAAGAGTAAAAACAGTGGCCCTTGTGGAACCAATGAGAAGTAAAGACAGTGAAGGTATCAGAGCCCTGGAAAAATGCTGGAGTCTTCCAGAACATCTGCAAACAGTGTACCTATTTTACTCTGGATCCACAGATATGCTGACTAAACTAATTACACACTTCCAGATCAAAGCCAGGCCAATAGCATATGTCTACTAAGAATCAAATTTACAAAAATCATCACATGATTGCATGTCTTCTTCCATAAGAAGACCATCTTCTCATTCTTTCCCAGAAAAACAAAGTCGGACACTGGGAGGGAACATTTAGGAATGTGAGTTTAGAACTTCCTCAAAAGAAAGAAGCCCCGTCTCAAGAGCACCTCCCCGGAGAACAAGGCTCTGCCTCCCTTCTTGGCCCTGGGACACCCGGGACCACGGCCCATGCGGCTCCGCCTCCCGCTCCCTTTAGCTGTCTGCCGCCACCGCCGCCACCGCCGCCTCTTCCCCAGCTGCCCGCCGCATTTCCGGGGGCCTCTGCCCCCTTCCTCCAGCCTCCGCTGTCTCTGCAGCCCCACCCCCCCACGGAAGCCTCCAGTGGAGGCCGCGGCGGCGCCTTTTACCCGGTGCCGCCGCAACTGCCTCGCCGCAGCCCCAGTGCCGGCCCTTCCCGGGGACGACGCCGGCGAGCGCCGCCTCCTGGCCCAGGGCCTCCGTGGAGCACGCGCTGGCCTGAGGCGCCGCAGCCGTCCGACGTGCTCGGGGACGCGGTCCTCCAGCGCCTGCGCGACCGGCAGTGCCTGGAAGCGGCGTTCGGGACCCCGAGACGGGCCTGCCGGGTGCCGCAGCGCACTCACGTCGGGCCCAGCTTAGGCGAAGTGCGCGCGCGGGTGCGCGAGGTACTGCGGGAGGCCGAGGCCGATGGCGCCGCCTGGGCCCTGCTGCACGCCCAACTGGCCGAGCGGCTGCAACCCCTGACCCAGGCCGCCTACCTGGGCGAGGCGCGGCGGAGGCTGCAGAGGGTCCGGCGCCGCTGGCTGAGGCTTCGCGAGAGGGCTCCGGAATGGCAGGCCGAGCGGGAGGAGGTGGCCAAACTATCCGCCCCGGCAGCGCGCAGCGCGGCGGATAGATGCTGTGCCAGGAACGGTCGTCGCGTGCGGTCAGGATGGCCAGACCGGTCCGGGACTCACCGCGCGCCTCGCTGGGTCACGTGACGCGGTCACGTGGCGCGCAGTCGGACAGGCGGTGACTGAGGGAAGCGGGGCTCCTGGAGGCTGAGGCGGCGAGGCGCTGGGGAGCCGCAGTGGTTGTCACCACCACAGCCCGGGAGGTGAGACTGACGTGGGGACCGTTGTCACCCGCCGCAGCGCGTCCGGGCGCTGGCGCCGTCCCACACCTGTATTCTATTTCCTAGGATTTTGAGTATTGTTGGATTGTATTCATTAGTGAAATTGGTGCGTGTGTGTGTGTCTTTTTCTTAATGGGTCCTTTTTATGGTTTTGGTATCAGGAAGATATTTGCTCCAGAGGATGAATTGGGAGTGTTCTTTCCTTCTCAATGTTTTTGAATGGATTCTGCGGCATAGGTATGAGCTCTTCTTTGAATGTTTGTTTAAATTCCGGTGTAAAATCATCTGGTCCAGGACTTTTTGTTGTTGTTGTTGTTGTTAGAAGCTATTTTATTTTTGCAATTACTGTGCTTGATATCGGTCTGTTCAAGAGTTCTAATTCTTCCTGGTTAGGTCTAGGTAGGTAGTATGATTCCCGGTATTAGTCCATTTCCTCCACAATGTTAAATTTCTGGGCATAGCAATTTTTGTAGCAATCAGAGATAATCTCTTGTATTTCTGGGACATCTATTGTTATTTTCCCTCTTTCATTTCTCAGTGAAGTTATTAGAGATCTTACTTTTCTGTTTCTAGTTAGACTAGCCAAAGTTTTATCAATTTTTTTTATTTTATTTATTTTAAGGAACCAACTTTTTGTTTTCTTAATCTCCTGAATGGTTCTTTTGTTCTCAATTTCATTTTTTCTGCTCTGATTTTGGTTCTTTCCTTCTGCTAGGTTTGGGATTGGATGGCTCTTTCTTTTCCAGTTCCTAGAAATGATGCATTAGATTGTTGATTTGTGCCTTTTATTATTATTGGCTGTGGGCATGTAATGCAATAAATTTCCCTCTTATGACTGCTTTCTCAGTATCCCGGAGGTTTTTCATCATCATTTTGTTAGACATATCTAATGATTTTTCTCCTTTGTCTTCTCCTTGAAATAGTTGTGTTTCACATAAGATCATTTAGTTTTTATGATTTGGGGAATGAAAGTTTTTGTTGGAAATGAGTTCAACCTTGATTCCATAGTAGTCTGTAAGATACAAGATATAATTTTTATTCTTTTAAATTAGGCGAGGTTTGATTTGTGTCCTAGGATATGGTTAGTTTTGGAAAATTATTCATAAGCTAATGGGAAGAATGTGTATTTGGTAATATCGGGGTGGTATGTTTTGTAGCGTTATGTTAAAGTCGATTGTTTCTTTGCTCAGTTTGTGTTTGGAGGGTCTGTCCAGTTCTGTCAATAGGGTGTGAAGTCCCTAGAAATTATGCTGTTATAGGATATTATATTGTTCAGACTTGTTAGAGTTCATTTTGTAAATCTGGGCACATTTAATTAATTTGGGTGCATAAATACTTAGGATTGAGATGTCTTCTGGTATTGTTCCCTTGACCAGTATATAGTGTACTTCATTTTTATCATTCCTTATCTTTTGTGGTTTGAAGCCCAATGTATCTTGAAATTGTGACCCCTGCTTTCTTTTGATTTCCATCTGCCTGAAATATTGATTATAATCCCTCAACCTGAGTCTTGTTTTGTCCTTAGCTGTTAGATATGTTACCTGAGGACAGAATATAGTTGGTTTGTGCTTTTGATCCAGTCATCTGGTCTGTGTCTCATCAGTGGTTAATTCAAGCCATTCACTATGGCTTGAATATGATGGATTTGTGATTGTCTTCTGTGAAGGTTGCCACCTACATTTATCACTTGTACCATTGAGGAAGTTAGGCTATGACCTTTAATTTCTGTGTGTCTTTGCTTGTGGTACATTGTTATGTTTGCTGTGTAATATTACTCTGGAATACTTCCTGGACAGGTGGTCTAATAGTGGCAAATTTTTTCAATGTTTGTTTGCAAGGAAAACATTTGATATTATCCATTGAATATGAAACTTAGTTAAAAGTTAAAAAAAAAGGAAAAATATTAAAAGTACATGTATTGTGTGGTCCGTAAGTAATGCTCCAGGATTAGGAAAAGCAAAATAAAAAGAAAAAAACCTTTTCTTCCTAATGACAATAGGTGGCACTTCTTGGTTAAGAGGGGAAAAAAAAAACCAGTACTCTGTATTCTGCATCTGGTAGGGGTGGGATGTTATCAGCTAGTTGCCAAAGAGATCCAGTCTTGTTTTCCTGATTCATTGATTTTTATTCTGGGCTTGATAGCTAACTGTATGAGAGGAGAATCCCCATGGGGGTGGTAGAGGCAAATTCCTGAAGCCTATGCCAGACCAGAGGCGGGGAAGACTCTGCCATCCAAACAGTTCCCTGCAGCCACAGCTGGGGCAATGTTGTAGGCATAATCTTCTCACCTCTGCCCATGTGTCCAAGGAAGTCAGCCCTGGGGTAGTTCCAACAGCTGGAGTCAGAAGAATTAACATAATGGGATACTGTGAGGATGCTCCAAGCTTGGCTCCCTTGGGCGTCAGCCAGCTCAAGGTTTTAGCATTATCCACACCTGCCCTGTCAGTCTCCCTAGGCAATGGGGACCAGGCTGCCAGGCCTCCCACTGAACAGGCTCCAGTACCAGATCTGCCCAGCCAGTGGCACTAAAATGATAGCCTGGGTTCAGGCCTCTGGCTTTGTCCCTAAGAGGCAGATTATACTCTCTCCAACCCTTCAACAAAAGGCCAGCTTCTGTGCACCTGAACGTCCTGTGGGACCTATATTCCTGCTTGTTTCGTATTGGTCTTCAGGCATGGATGGACAGGCCCTCTCAGAGTTCAGTTCAATCCCCAGTCCACTCCACAGAATGCCATGGTGGGGTGTGGGGAAATCACCTGCAAAATTAATCCCCCAGGGATTCCACATGCAGGCTCTCTCCCTGGATTGCTGCCGTACTTTGCATCTGCTTTTCATGCGTGCCTCTCACCCTTCTTAACGTTTTGCTCCTTGTTCTCCATTGTGTCTCACTGTGCCTTTGCAATGTTGTTTCTGGACAGGACAATCCAGATGGAGGCACCTAGAGACTCCGCTCATCAGTTTTACTGAGATCAGCTGATGAAGAAATGTCTCTAGTCTGTCATCATGGAGCCTCCCTTTCTGCATTCTTTTTAAAATCCATCTGGGTATTTATGGACTGAAAATAGATTAAAAGATTTTTTATATTTTCACAAAAATGAATGGATTATTTTGTTTCAACGTATTACTGGTGTAAAACTATTTCACGTTACATGGATCGTTTTTGTGATGCTACAGTCCTGACTATAGGTATGCCCATCACTCATATGGTATTCACAGTACCCACTAGGTTGGCTTAGTCCATTTGCCTCCTTCCCTCTACCCCTTTCCCTTGGTTGATTTCCACAGACTTTTACTTCCTTCTATGCACATGGGAGTTCATCTGTTAGCTCCCATTTAATAGTGACTGTATGTGGTGTTTGTTTTTCATTCTTGAGATATTTCACTTAGAAGGATGGTCTCTAGTGCCATACAGATTGTTGTAAAAGGTATTAATTTATCATTTTTTTTGTGGTTGAGTGGTACTCCATGGAATACATGTACATTTAATTAGTCTACTCATGAATTTGTCAGCACTTGGTTTGTTTGCCATTATTATATTGGCAATAATGAATTGTGCTGCAGTAATCATTCAAATGCAGGTATCTTTTTGGTAAAATAATTTCTCTTCTTTTGGGGAAAAAAACAGTAGTGGGACTTCTGGGTCAAATTGTAGGTCTACTTTTAGTTCTTTGAGAAAACTTCATTCTCATTTTCATAGAAGTTTTACAAATTTGCACTCCAACCAACAGCATACAAAAATGCCTTTCTCTCTGTGTCCATGTCAGCACCTGTTGATTTGGGAATTTTAATAAATTCCATTGTAACTGGAGTAAGGTGATAATGTCATTGTCAATTTAATTTGCATTACCCTAATAAGTCATGAAATTGAATATTTTTTTGCATGTTTACTGACCATTTTTTCTTATTTTGAGAATTGTCTTTTCATGTTTTTTTGCCCACTTGTTTATAGGATGGTTTGTCTTTTCCTGTTGGTTGCTTGAGTTATTTGTAAATTCTAGTTACTAGTCCTTTATTGGAAGTGTAATTTGTGACTATTTCTTCCATTCTGTTGGTTGTCTATTTTGATCTGTTAATTGTGTCTGTAGCAGTGCAGACGCTTTTTAGCTGAAACAAATCCCAGTTTTGGTTTTGCCATGATTGCCTTTGGGGTCTTTTTCTTAAATTCTTTGCCTAGAATCATATTTAGAAGAGCTTTTCCTACATTTTCCTCTAGAATATTTATGATTTTGTGCCATAAATCTTTTGTATATCCTGAGTTTGAGTTGTGAGAAGTAGTGGTCCTACTTCATTCTGGTGCAGTAACAATGTAATTTTCCCAGAGCCATTTATTAAATAGGGCTTCTTTTCCCCAGTGTATGTTATTGCCTGCTTTGTCAAAGATAACTTTGTTGAAGGTAGGTGGTTTTATATCTGGGTCCTCCGTTCCATTGGTGTATTTCCATATTTTTGTAGCGATACCATGCTGTTTTTGTTAAACTACAAGGCTATAGTTTCATAGTATGGCTTCAAGTGTGGCACTGGGAGTCCTACAGATTTGTTCTTTTGGTTAAAATTCAGGCTCTTTTATGGCTCCAAACAAAGTATAAAATAATTTTTTTTCTTTATCTGTGAATTGTGACTTTGGCAACTTGATGGAGATTGCATTGCATTTATTAATCACTTTAGGTAGTATTGATATTTTAACATTATTGTTTCTACTAAGTCAGGATATTTGTTTATACCCTCTGCAACTTTGTTGTTCAGAGATTTATTGTTTTCCATGCTAGAGAAATTTTACTCTCTTACTTGCATGTAAGTATATCCCTACTTATTTTATTTTGTTTTTGTTTTTATGAATGTTACTTAGTCTTTGATTTGACTCCTGGCTTAACTGTCATTGTTATATAGAAATAGTATTAATTTATGTATATTGGCTTCTTATCCTAAGACTTGCTTAATTTATTAATTCCAGAAGACTCTTGGTAGAACCTTTGGGATTTTCTAGGTACAAGATTATATCATTGGGAAAAAGCGATGTTTGACCTCCACTTTACCAGTTTGGATACCCTTAATATTCTCCTCTTTTTTATCTTGCCTAGGACTTCTAGCACTATGTCAAAAAAGAGTGGTGATAGTGGGAATCCTTGTCTTACTCTAGTTCTTATGGACAATGCTTTCAACTTGTTTTCCAAATATGACTTTTATAATTCTGAGATATTTTCTTTCTATGCCTAGTTTGTTCAGGGTTTTTATCGTGCCTTGTTTGCTATCCTTGCATATGGAATGAAGTCATCTTGGCGCTTGATTTTTTTTTTTTTTTAGTATACTGTTTTATTCAGACTGCTAGTTTTTGTTTTTGTTTTTGTTTTTTTTTAAGGGTTTTTGCACCTGTATTCATAAGGGATATTGGTTTCTACTTTTCTTTTGTTATCATTGTGTCTTTCCCTGGCTTTTGTATGACTGTAACATTAGCTTCATAGAATGAGTTAGGAAGGTTTCCCTTTTTCTCAATATTATGGAATAATTTCTACGTTATATGTGCCCAGTATTCATTGTAGGTTTGACAGAATTCAGTTATGAACATATCTTGTGCAGGGCTTCTCTTTTTTGACTAGATTTTTCCTTACCGGTTTAGTCTCAGTTTTCTTTATTTTTTTTTTTTTTTTGGTCTACTCAGTTTTCTTTCTTTCTGGTTCAGTGTTGGAGGTTGTGTGTTTCTAGGAACTTTTCTATTTTCTCTCTGTTCTCTAGATTATGTGCATAGCGATTTATCTAGTATTCATGGATGATTTTTTTTCTTTTTTTCTTTGTCTTAACTTTTTTTTTTTTATTGTTGGGGATTCATTGAGGGTACAATAAGCCAGGTTACACTGATTGCAATTGTTAGGTAAAGTCCCTCTTGCAATCATGTCTTGTCCCCATAAAGTGTGACATGGATGATTTTTTTAATGAAAATTTTGAAATTATTAATGTTTTATTATACATATTGTATTCTCTCAGAACTGAGGGGGAGGGGAAAGCCCCACTCAAGTGAGGTCACAAACTTGCCATCAAAATTTAATTATAACTGACAATGTTATGGTTAGTCCTTAATTCCTGAGAATTTGAACATAATTATGTTTCTGTGAACTTAATAACAAATGCTTATAATTTTTAAAATTATATGTTTGAAAAGAAATTCAACATATCAACATTAATATGTTAGCAAGGCAAACCATCATCCAACTGTATGTCTGAAAATGTGTGTTTTCTACATTATGTGCATAGTGATTTATCTAGTATTCATGGATGGTGTTTATTTCTGCAGTATGTATTTCTGCAATGTTAGCCTTTTCATTTCTGATTCAGCTTATTTGGTTCATTTTTCTTCTGTTCTTAAGTAAGAGCAAATTTCAAGTTCTCAACTCTTTTGTTTCCTAGATAAACTTTCTATCATTTCCCTCTGTATTCTCCTTCTAGGATTCCTTTCTTAAATATATTGATCAACTTGATTGTGTCTAGTCAGTTTTATACTCTACTTTCAGTTTTCCTTTTTAAAATTTTGTTTCCATGAATCAATCTGTATAACAAATATGTCTTATTTTTTCCTGTTTGTTCCGATTCATTAATTCTACTATTGTACATGCATAGTAAATATTTCAACAGAGGTATTAAATTTTTCAGGTCTGCAATTTAAATTGGATGCGTCGTATAGTTTTCATCTCTTTGTTAATATCTCAGTTTCCTCAGGCATAATTTTGATGATTCTATTCTCTGTGTAATGCTTTTGCACGTAGTGTATGTTTAAGATGGTTATTTTTAATTCTTTTTCAGATAATGCAAAGATCTCCATTTGTCAAGGGTTAATTCCTAAAGATTTATTTTGTTCCAATGGGCCATGTTTTCTGTATTATCTGTATAACATCTAATCTTGTAGTAAGTTCAGTTAATAGTGTTTTTGTAGTACACTGTTATGTTACAAATTTACAATTTTATATTCTTTACTCAGTAGAATGTGTTTCTACTTCATCTAAGTAAACACAAAAAATGTAAAGTCTCCATCTTTTCTTCTATCTGAATAGTGTTCCATGCTATACATGTACCACAGTTTGTTAATCTATTCAGGAGTTGATGGGCACTTGGTTTTCTTCCATGTCTTGGCGATTGTGAACTGAGATGCAATAAACATTCTGGTATAAATGTCCTTATGGTAAAATAATTGTTTTTCTTCTGCATAGATACCTAGTAATGGGATTGTGAGATCAAATGGAAGGTACACTTTTAGTTATTTGAGAATTCTCCACACTTCTTTCCATAGAGGTTGAATTGGTTTGCATTACCACCAGAAGTGCAAAAGTCTTCTTTTCTCTCCACATCCACGTCAGCATCTGCAGATTTGGGATTTTGTATGGTGGGCTAACCTCACTGGAATTAGGCAATATCTGTAGAGGTTTTGCTTTGTATTTCTCTGATGATTAGGGACAATGAGTCTTTGTTCATGTGTTTTTTGGCCATTCACATGTCATCATCAGTGAAGTTTCTGTTCAAGTTTCTTCCCATCTTATGAATGGGGTTGTTTGCTCTTTTTGTTGATTAATTTGAGTTCTCAGTAGATTCTAGTTATCAGCTTTTTGTCAGATTCATAGCATGCAAATACATTGCCCATTCTGAAGGCTGTCTGTTTGCTTTAGCTCTGGTACCTTTAGCTATGCAGATTTTTTGCTTAATGACATACGATTCATTTATTTTTGATGTTTCCGCAACTGTCAAGGAAGTCTTGTTCATAAAATCTTTTCCCAGGTCTATTTGTCAAGAGTTTTCCTCAACTTTCTGTTAGAATTTTTGGTTTTGTGTCTTAAATGTCAATCTTTTATACAGCAGGACTCAATTTTTGTCAGTGGTAAGAGGTGCTGATCCAATTTCAATCTTCTACATGTGGCTAACTAGTTCTCTAAGCACCATTTATTAAATAGTAATTCTTTTCTTCAGTGCATGGTTTTGTTTGGTTTATCAAAGATCAGATGATGATATGTGGCTGGGTTCATCCCTAGGTTCTCTATTCTATTCAATAGGTGTATATCTCTATTTTTTGCCAACCCAACACTATTTTGATAACTATAGACTTGTAGTACAAATTGAAGTCTGGTAATGTGATGCTTCCAGAGGTAATGGATACCTATAATACAAATTCTTTATTCCTAAGAATTGTATTGGCTAGTTTTTTTTTTTTTTTCTGGTTTTATATGAAAGAAAGTACCAGTTTTTGAAGTCCTTTAAATATGACTTGGTGTTTTCATGGGAATTGCATTAAATCTGCAGATCACTTCGGGTAGTATGGACATTTTAACAAGGTTGATTCTTCCCAGCCATGATGATGATATGTTTTTCCATTTTGTAGCATTTTCTGTCATTTCTTTTCTTGGGGGTTCATAGTTGTCTTTATAGAGATCCTTCACATACATTGTTAGATATATTACAAGGTATTTAATTTTCCTTGGAGCTACTGTGAATTACATTAGGTCTTTGATTTGATTCTCAGCCAATTATTGGTGTTTTATGAAGGCTACTAATTTTTGGACATTGATTCTGCATATCCAGACATTACTGTATTTCTTGATCTCCTCTAATTGCCGTATAGTTGAGTCCCAGGGACCTTCCAGGTATAAGATCATGTCATCTGCTTAGAACAAGATTTTCCCTTCACTGTTCCCATTTGAATACCCTTGATCTTTTTCTCTTGCCTGATTGCATTAGCTGGAACTACCAGTACTATATTGAATGGCAGTGGTGACAGTAGACATCCATGTTTGGTTTCAGTTGTAAGTGGAAATGCCTTCAGTTTTACTGCATTCAATATGATATTGGCTGTGGGTTAGTGGTAGATGGGCTCTATCAGTTTAGGAAATGTCCCATCTATGACTATTTTCTTAAGTGTTAATCTCACAAAATGGATGCAGGATTTTGTCAAATGCTTTTTCTGCATTAAGACGTACAATTGACACAATCGTTTGGTCTTCACTTTTGATATTTTTTTATGTGATGAATTACATTTATGGATTAATCTATGTTGAACTAACCTTGCACCCCTGGGATACAGCCTACTCGGTTATGATGTATAACTTTTTAATGTGTACTTTATCCTGTTTGTTTAGATCTTACTGGATATTATTGTCTTAATACTCATTAATGATATTGGAGTAATAGTTTTTTTGTATTTGTTGGCTGCTATCCTAGTTTTGGAATCCAGTTGATATTTTTGTTATAGAATGTGTTAGGAAGGATTCCTTTCTTCTCTATGTTGTGTTGAGATTATTCAATATAGTTTGGTAGAATAATGGTGTGAAAGCATCTGGTCTGGGACTTTTCTATTTTAAAAAATTTTGTATTTTTGATGTAATGTTAGTGCCTGATATAGGTCTATTCAAAATTTCTGATCTTTCATATTGAGTTTAGGAAGGTGGTGTGATTCTAGTTTTGGTTTATTTCCTCTACATTTTCAGATTGCTGGGCGTAAAGTGGTTTGTAATAATTCTGGAGGATCTTGTGTATTTCTGTGGTATCTCTTATTTCCCCCTTCTTTGTTTCTGATTGAAGTTATTTATCTTGCTTTTCTACTTTCTGGCAATCATTTATGAATTTTATCAGTCTTTTCAAATTACCAATGTTTTTGTTTCACAGATCTTCTGAATAATTCTTAATTTCTAATTTCGTTTCATTCTTCTCTAGTTTTAGCTATATATTTCTTTTTTGTTTGTTTGTTTTGGGTTGGTTTGGGATTTTATTGTATTTTCTTTTCCATTTCCTTGTGATGGCCCATTAGGTTATTAACTTGCTTTCTCTGTGTTTGTTTTCTAGATGAGGACATCTAATGCTGTAAATTTCCCTCTTAGGGAAATTGTCTTTGCAGTTCCCACGGGTTTCAATAGCTTGTGGCTATCATTATCATTTTGTTCAAAAATTTTAATGATTTACTCCTTAATCTCATCCTTAATACAACTGTCTTTCATGAAGAGGTTGTTTCACTTCAATGACTTTATGTGGGTGTGAATATTTATGTTGGTGTTGAGTTCTATTTTTATTCTGTGATGGCATGAGAAGATACATGGTACAATTTCTATTTTTTTGATTTTTTGAGATTTTATTTGTATCCTAATATATGACCAATTTTAAAGGATAATCCATGGGCTGAGAATGAAAGATATGTATTGAGTTTTATTGAATGAAAAGTTCTGTATTTGTTAATTAAGTCCATTTGTTCTATATTACTTCTTTGTTTAATTTCTGCTTGAATGATCTGTCGTGTAATGTCAGAGGGTCATTGAAATCTCTAATTATTATGGAGCTTGAAGATATCATATTGTTCAGATTATTTACCATTCTTTTTTTTATACTTAGGAGCATTTAGATTGAGTGGACAGGTGTTGACAATTGTAATCTCTTCATGTTGTATATTTCCCTTGACCAGTATATAGAGTCCATTGTTGTTTTTTGATATATTTCTTTGTTTAAAGCCAATTCTATCTCTAAATAAGATTGCAACCCCTTCTTTTTCTGATTTTCATTTGCTTGGAATATTGTTTTGCATCCCTTCCCTTTGAGTCACATTTTATCCTTAGAGATTATGTGCATTTCTTGGAGACAGAAGATGTATACATTTATGTAGTCAGCCATCCTGTGCCTCTGTAGCAGGAAATTCAAGCCATTCACATTTATTGAGAGAATTGATAGGTATGTGGAATTTTGTTTGTCTTGTTTTGAGGAGGTCTGTTGCTTTATTGTATCCCTTGTGTCACTGTGAAAGCTAGGCTTTGTTCTTAAATTTCTGGGTGTTTATACATTGTTGAAGGATCGTCCTCCTGGTCAGTTGGAAGCAAGGGTCTGAGTATTTCTTGTAGATCTGGGTTAGTTGTGGCAATTTTTCTCAACATTTTCATGTCAGTAAAATGTTTGATTCCTTCATTGCATATGAAAATCAATTTAGGAAGGTACAGGATCCTGGGCTGAAAATTGTTTTGTTTAAAAAAATTAAAGGTGGATGACCACCCTCTTCTGGCTTTAAACGTTTCAGATGATAGGTCTGCTGTCATCCTGGTATTTTTCCTTTTGTAGGTAAGACATTACTTACTACTGGCTGTTTGCAGGACTTTCTCTTTTAAATTGTCTTTGGCAATATTAACTACAGTGTGTGTAGGAAATGCTTTGTTTGGATTGAGTTGTGCTGGAGTTCTGAAACTATCTATTATCTTAATTCTGTGTCTTTCTTAATGCTTGGGGAAATTTATACCATGATTTCTTGAAGTAGAGCTTTGGTGCTGTTAGGACCATCTTTTTGTCAGGAATCCCGATAATTTGGATGTTTGACCTTTTAGAGTAATGCCATAACTCTCTCAGGAAATATAATGTTTTTTGTTTCCTCTTTTGTCTGCCTGTTTGAGTGATCAAAAGTCTTGTCTTCAATTTCTAAATTTCTTTCTTTACTATGTTCTACTCGATTACTGAAGCTTTGTACTGTGTTTTGAAGCTCCTTGAATATTTGTTTCAATTCCTTAAGTTCTGTTGTATCTTTTCTACTTATAGGTAGATGTTTGGTGACTTTCTCTTTGATTTCACTAATTTATTGAGACAACTTTTTGTATTTTTTCCCTTCTATTCCTCATTTCCATTCATGTCTTTGCCATCTATATTCTAAATTGTCACACTTTATGGGGGCAAGACATGATTGCAAGAGGGACTTTACCTAACAATTACAATCAGTGTAACTGGCTTATTGTACCCTCAATGAATCCCCAACAATAAGAAAAAAAAAAAAAAGATTTCTCTATTGATGGTATTTTCTGCTTTATCTCCTTGAATTCTTTTGAGGTAATTGATCAGGTCTGATGTTTCATGCTGTCAAGATTATTCTGCTGGTTCCTCCCCATGTGTATTTTCAGCATATTTTTCATATTAATTATACTTTTTCTTAGCTGAAATGTTAGGTTGTCCCTAAATAGTTATTTAGAGATAATCTAATTAAGGACATTAAGCAGCACCCCAGAGACCTATTTGAAAACTAAAACCGGTGTGTGAGATCAGATCTGGAGGCCCTAGGAAGTGAAGATTACCACCCCTTCACCAATTATCTGGAGCTCGTGCTTATGGCCCTTTCCCCCACAGCATCATGGATCTCCTTTTGGGGCCTGCTGTGTGGGTATCTCTGACAGTAAGCTTTACTCTCTCCAGTTTTGGTGGGCAGCATAGAGGGGCAGGCCACCAGGTAAGTGTCCTGAGTTGGGGGAGGCTACAAGATAATGCAAACTACTTTAAAGAAGTCATCATATTTCACTAGAGTCCCTGTTTGTAAAAAATTTGAACCACTATGGACCCTATTGGTAATTGCTGGAGGAGAGGAGTCCATGAACAGACCACTAATTTTGGCTCTCATGGTGCTAACTCCCTTGTGCAAACATATTTACATCAGTGCAAACCTATGGCCCTCCACCAGCAGCATCAGCTATAGGAGGGGAATCCACCAGTCGCTCTAACTGTTTCTGTTCCAGTGGTGCAAACTTTCCTTGTGAAAACCATTTCAAGGAAGCTGTAGCACTACCCCTAAAATCTGATTTGTAGACTTGGTACAAGGCAGCCATCACCTGTGGCTGGGGAGGAGGATCTGGTTCCTGGACCTTCCCAGCCTAGGTCACCTGAGACTAGGAATGTCTCTCTCTAAGTTGGCAGGAGGGGTGTGAGGAGACACTGGGCACAGTTACTGGGCAAGAACTCTCCAGAGGGTAGAGAAAAGATCCTCCTTAGAACAAGGGAGATCCAGGAGAATCCACGCCATGTCAAAGGGAGTGTTGCACAGCCACAATTACCTCTCACAACTAGGGATGGGTAGCATTTGACTCAGTAGCCCACACAATAGAGAGGTCTCTGAGAGATCTTGTCAAACACCCTGACATCTGCGGGGGGTATTCTGTCAGGCAACCAGAAAGTGGAGAGGATGGGCCATGGGCTCAGGATTGCAGAGGAAAATTTGTTCCCTTTTGCCGCATGCAGCATGGGAAACCAGAGGTGAGAATTTCTTGGCATAAAAGAAGAGGCTTCATGGCTCTCAAAGAGGTCCTTTGTTCCTGGCTCACTCACAGAAAGCCCATGGCAGGCTCCCCATTTGGGGGGATGTCTCCCTTCCCGGTTGGCAACAGGTGCATTCTGTCTAGTTGCTCCTTATCTGATCTCTATTCTCTTTCTCACCCTCTCAGTTTGCCTTAGTGGGGATAATATGTACCTTTTTATCTATTTTTTTGTCATTGTGTTCAACTCTCCAATTTCAGTTTCCTAAAGTTGCCTTCAGTTTAATTTTTCTTCTTTTGCACATGGGCTTTTGGTGAATGTTGCTTCTAGTTGTTCATCTTGTCCCATTATTTATTTATTTATTTATTTGGAGACAGAGACTCAAGCTGTCACCCTGGATAGTGCCATAGTGTCACAGCCCACTGCAACCTCAAACTCTTGGGCTTAAGCAGTTCTCTTGCCTCAATCTCCCAAGTATCTGGGACTACAGACACCAGACACAATGCCCAGCTACTTTTTTTGGGGGGGGGGGGGCGCTGTAGTTGTCATCATTTGTCAGGGCTGGGCTAGATTTGAACCCACCAGCTCTGGTGTATGTGGTTGGTGCCCTAGCCGCTGACCTTCCCCTCTTGATATGTTACAAATTTATATGACAATATTGAACTCTATTGTTTAGCATGATTAAAAATTTCACTATAAATCAGTTATTTATTCATTTCCAATAAAATTCTCTCTGAATTTTGATATCTCTCTGTTTGAGAAATATCTGTTGATATCTCTCTGTTTATTAGCCTGTATGAATAAAAAATATCTCTAGTATGTTTGTTTTAGTGGTTTTGGTCAAAATGTGTTTGATTCTGTCTAGGTGAGTATTCATGAAAATTGTAATTTCTACAACTATATATTGATGAATATGTATTACATTTATGTGAGAGAGCTACTTTTGTAATTTGAAGGGAAATTTTGAAAAGTTTTATAAGTGTATATTTGAGATATAATTTTTCTTCTCATTATTGTAAAACACAATATAAAATTCACAATTTAATTATTCACATCAGTCATGTTAATTATATTTACAGTGTTATGCAATGTATGTCTAAAATGCACATATCTTGGGAGACTAAAATTCAGTAATATAAAACAAAAACCCATTTCACCCTTGCCTAACCCCTGAAAAATATCATTATTTTATTTTGTTTCCAAGAGTGTAACTATATCAGAAATAGTATTATATAAGTGTAATCAGATATGCTACATCTGTATATTTTTGACTTATATTTAAATATGCATAATGTCATCAAGATATATATCTCTATTGCATCTATGATAAGTTTATCTGCTTCTGAAAACCTCAAAAATAATACATTATATTCCAAATTGTATTTCTTAGTAAGGGCAGTTTGGATTGCTTTCATCTCCTGGTTTTTGTGAACATTAGTGTATTAATGTGGGTTTGTAAATAGCTGTTAGAAAATACATGCAAGAATTTATACCTATGTTTCTTCTGATTTATTGGTTTAGTTGCCTGCCTTTTTGTCAGTACAAAACTACTTTGATTACTATAGCTTTTTAATGTTTTGAAATCCGAAAGTGTGGTGTCTGTAACATTGTTTCTCTTTCTAATGATTGTTTGGATCTCTGTGGTGCCTTAGGATTCCAGGGGATTTGAGGGGTGACTGTTTTTCTTTTTGCAAAAATAAAATGGGAGTTTTAAAAGGATTACATTTAATCAGCAAATAAATTTAAGCAGTATGGGCATCTTCTCAGCATTAAATCTTCGAGTGCTTGAACAAGAGTTTATTTCCATGTATTTGTGGATTTTTTCTGTTCTTTCTAACTGATTTATACTTCTTTTCCATTTTCGTAAGAAATGGAAGTATAAAATTTCAATTTTTAAGATTGCTTCAGACTTATTTGTGACAGAACAGTTGGTAGTTCCAGGAAAATGTTTTATGAGCTAATGAGAAGATTGTATATTCTGATATTCTATGTCTCTATATACCTATTAGGCCTAATTGCTTTATAGTATTTTCAAGTTATTTTATTAATAATCTGAATATATTTATTAATGAAAGTAGAATATTGAAGTATTATATTATATGTTTTTTTATTTCTTGCTGCAATTCTGTCAATGTGTTTACATTTTTTGTGACCTTCAGTTGAAGAGAAAGATATATATATATATATTATGCATACATATATTATTTATGCTTCCAAGCAAGACAATTTTATTATTTAATGAACCTTATCTCTTGTGAAAGTAGTTAAAGTATATTTTTTAAAATGTAATATTTTTAACATAAAATGTGATGTGCCTACCATAATTGTGATCTCCTCTGCTTTCATATTCTTTTTTTCTTTTTTTTTTTGAGACAGAGTCTCACTATGTCACCCTCGGTAATACCGCTCACAGAAACCTCAAACTCTTGGACTTAAGCAATTCTCTTGCCGCAGACTCCCAAGTAGCTGGGACTACAGGTGCCCACCACAATGCCTGGCTATTTTTTGTTGCAGTTGTTATTGTTGTTTTGCAGGCCTGGGATTGGGCTCGAATCTGCCACCTTGTGTGTATGTGGCCAGTGCCCCACTCACTGAGCTACGGGAGCTGAGCCTGCTCTCTTATTCTTAACATCTTTTTTTGGCATGTTTCTTCTATCACACCAATTTTAGTACATTGCTTTTATTAGATACGAAGTTGAGACTTTTGTACACAATGTAGTTGGATTTTTGATAGTCCCTTTGTGGAAGGGATTTCCATATGTCTTTTAAGTGGAGCATCTATTGCATCAACTTCATGTAATTTTTAAAAAGGCAACAACTTATTCTTTCTCTGATTGTTTTCTACGTTTGTCAGAATTTGCTGTTTTTCTCATTGTTATCCTTTCTGTCTCATTGACTTTTAGAGACATAGTGTATTTTCACATTTTCTTCTCTGTATCTCTGTAAGTATTCTTTATTTTTATCATGAGAATTTCCTAAAATCTTTTGAATTTACAAGATACATTAAAATGGTGTAACTTAACATTACTTCTGTATAAACTTTTATTGTCTTTCCAATTTTATAGCACAATTAAAATGTTTTATGCACTATTATTATAACACCACAGTTTTCTTTTCTTTCTATTTCTTTATATTTCTTTTGAGACAGAGTCTCCAGCTGTTGCCATGGGTAGAGAACTGTGGCATCACGTTCAGAGAAAGCTCAAACTCCTGGGCTTAAGTGATTACTCTTGCCTCGGCCTCCCAAGTACGTGGGATTGCAGGCGCCCGTCACAATGCCTGCCTGCTTTTTGCTTGTAGTTGTCATTGTCTGGTGGGCACACTCCTGGAAAACAGGCTTTGGATTGATCAGGAGCTGTGTAGAGAACTGTGGGGTCAACGGGGGACTTTCCCTTGGGCTCAGAGAGCTGAGTTGGGAGGAGAGGTCATTGGCCAGAGACAAGAGGAGCTTGTGTGCAGATGTGCCACAGACACACATGTGAACACGATTCACTGCCACCGGCTCACCTGTACTTAGGCCTGTCCCCTTTCAGCAGTAGGTGCAGCTCTACCCCTTCATCCCCCCAAAACTCTGAGAACCTTGGTGTCTCTTCCTTAACTCCCCAGGTGTCAGTCCCTGTTTTTGGATTCATTCCTGTCTCTCATGTCCCTTCTGCCCTCTCTTTTCCTTCTTTTTTCCCCACTCTCCCCTCTTGCTCGCCTTCTCCCTCCTCTCTCCTGGTCCTCTGCTGGGGATGCTGGCTGCTCTTGCCTCCTTCGACCAGTAGATGGCAACCACTCCGCAGCAATGGCACCCACATTTTTGTTTGGGCTAAAACTCAACAGGCTCTTCTCCCTCTGCACCCTGGAACTTCTGAGCTTTGGGTGTGGTGTTCTTAGGAACCATACTGGGTCCTGGGGATAGCAGAATCCCCAGAAGCCCACACATGGGGGAGAAGGAGCCTGGAGACATCACTGGTCTAGTTCTCTGCTTCAAAGCTGGGGCCCCAGGACACCTTTTCATTGCTCCATTAGTAAAAGAAAAACAAAACAAAAAAACAAAAAAATCGACCAAAACCAAAAACCTCTCCTGTATTTAAAATCCAGGATATCTTACAGAGCATATCAGGCAGTCTCTGAGAATTTCAGAAAACGTGGCAGCAGGGGCCTCATGCTTTCTGGGGCACAGGAGCAGAAGCAGTGTCCCGTGTCTCTCTGGACAGACGAAGTGTTTTCAGATCCGCCTTGGTGTGTGCACCTACTAAACCCATTTACCCCAGGCAGAAAGTCTCCTGTTTTCCAGGAGCGTGTTGTCCAGCTGGAAGTTCCCCCAAATCAACTTCTGTGAGCTTGAGACCTCCTGTCAAAGGAATTTCATCAGCATCTTGCAGTGTAAAGGCAGCAAGGACTAAGTATCTGGGCACAGTCTTTGTGGTCTCGGCCTCGCAGCATTATTTGCGATCCCAGTGCAAATACCTAAGCCTGGAGAATCCTGAGGTACCCCAAGACGGTACCGTACAGCTGAAGGAGTGGGCTGCCCATTTTAGAAAACCTTGGAGACTGTTCTGTAATGGGCTGTGTGTGGTCGTGGTGGGGAGTTCAGCGAACCAATTTCCAGATTTATCATCACCAGGGTATTGGGAACATATATGAGGGTAAAATATGTTTTTACTCTTGGAAAAATGTAAAAGAAGAAAGACCTCAATTTATTTCTGTTCAATTATGTCTTCAGTGAGACAATGGGCATTTATGGAGCGCCTGGCATGTGCAAGTCTTGAGGGTGTAATGTGGGGTGAGGTCAAGTTGTTCCTTCTTTTCACAGGAGAGAGGAGAAGAAAACGGGTAAAAGACCTGGATACAGAGTCACACAGACCCATGCATCTTCCAACCAGCCAGTCCCTCTCTGCTCATTTTGTGCAGATGGGAGAGGATGGTCCCAGGACACAAGGACATCTTAGTCTGGGGCCTGGCATGAGCTCAGTAACACCCAGTGTCAGAGTCTACCCTCTCGCTTGGTATCCCTGTAGGCTCCAGTTTCTTCCTAGAACAAGGCTGGATGGCTTCTCCAGGTGGCATAAGGAGGGAAGGTTAGTGCATGCACTGGGGTCAAGCCGCCTGGGTTCAAATCTCCTGTCTTCTGCCCCCATTAGCTATGAGACCTTGGAAAGTTCCACCATTCCTTTGGGCTGAAGTGTTCTGCCTGTGAAATTGGTCATAATTATTGTTCTGTCATAGCTATAGCCCTGTGGATTGAATAAGAAAATCCATCCAAAGAACTCTCTTTACATGGTGCCTAGCTCATGTAAGCCCCTACTGAACACAGGCTGTTATTCTGTCCTATTGTTTTATCTTCTACGCTCTGCCAGGTTTGAAACTGAGATTCTGAAGAGACTGATACAAGCTAATGGATTTTTCACTCTAAGATTCAAAAAGAGTTTTGTTTGGTTTTGTTGGGGAAGGGATTTTCAACCGCTGCTGATCTGGTCCCATGTCCCCAAAGACAAGAGCCATTTCTGGACTTGGTTCCAGCAGCACATGAGTAAGTAGAGGCAGTGTCCACCTGTCAGCTGTGTCTCTGTGAGGGAGGCTGAGACAGCACCAGCATACAGAAGGTGCACAGTTCATTCTCTGGGGTGAACGGACAATTTCCCATTGCAGGGCCCAGACTGTCCTGCTGTTCTATCCTACATTCTTCCCCCATCTGATCCTGCCCATCCTTAGGTTCCAGCCTCAGACTCCCTTGAGACCATTCCCTACGACTCACTCTCCCATTCGATCATCTGTTTACTTGCTCAATTAGTGCACATGCATGCCAGGCCCATGACAGATCCCAACAGGGCAAGGATGGACAAATCCTTATTACTGTCTGCCGGGAGATGGCTGTGGGGTAGGCACACAAGTACCTGGGTGACTACAATTCATTAGGCAGTGTCCCCATGACACCTGTTCAGGCCTGTTTTAGGGGAAGGGGTTGATCTGAGTCCTAGAGGAAGTTATTAAGTGTCTGTGACACAAACAAGGCCTTCACAACTGGGAGCAGCTTTCTCTGATCCCTCAGGGAGGCTTCCCTGCTCCAAGAGGCTGGAGAGGATGCAGAGGGTATGGAAGGGTGGAGGCATGGACAAGGAGCAGGGCTGGAGAAAGACAGTGACCATGCTATGAAGATGGCCGCCTCATCCAGGTGGCTCTGGGACTCACCGGGCAGAGCACCCGTGATTGGAGCAGAAAAGGAAAGGGCAGAGTGGAGACCCCAAGCACTGCAGGGGCCTGGACTCAGCCTGGAGAGAGGTGGCTCTTTTTCAGCACCCAGAGGTAGCAGGAGGTGGGCAGTTCACAGCAACCTTCGGATGTGCCTAATTCATGCGTGTAGCACCTGCGGTGTCTCATGAAGGGATGTTAAAAGTAAATGGTAACCATTTGCTGCAGTGTTGAACAAATGGCATCAGCTCGATGGGTCTCAATTCCAAAATGCATTCTTCCAACCCTGGCAGTTTTCAAGACCCTCACTTGGTGAGCTTCCCCAGAGCATTTGTCTGGGCCTGATGTTACTAGAAGGGCTGCTGGGAGGGTTTGAGCCTGTTGGATCGAGGTGGACCTGCTAATAATCATCCCAGAAGGTCTCTCGTCAGAGGGATTCTCATGGGTCCAGTCAGCATTTTGCGTCCCAAGGGTACTTCTCAGCACCGTGGGACACCTCCCCCATCCAGCCAAGGCTTTATAGTTCTCAAACTTCCTAATGCTACAACCCTTAAATACAGTTCCTCATGTTGTGGTGACCCCAAACCATAAAATTATTTTTGTTGCTACTTCATAACTGTAATTTTGCTCCTGTTGTGAATCTTAATGTAGATACCTGATATGCACGATTTATTTTCATTGTTACAAAATGTAGGTTGAGAACCGCTGCTCTAGGGTCATGCAGCTGTTCACTTGGTCACCTCATTCTCAGCCTAAGGTTCATTTTTTCTCCACAAGAAAAATATAATAGATTACTTGGCCAGAGAAACTAAACCAGGACAGAGGAATTAACTTCCCTTTTTGTTCTGTGACTCAGAACTTCTGACAAGTGATTACCAAAAGGTGCATCCTTTTCTGGCGGTTCCTGTGTGTTGGGAAACCCCAGACTGTGCTCTTAATGTAGAAACTCAGGTCATCCCCAGGGCTTCCTCCACCCTCTGTGTCCTGGGCATTTCCAAGCTGGTGTGTTGAAGTGCAAAATTTTATGTAATAATACATGCGCACGAACTAGTAAATTGATGAATACAAACTAGATTCGACAAACATTTTGAGACCTTAGCCTGGCCTCACATTAAACACTTCTACAGAAGTGGGTATTACTTCTACAGAAAAGTGAATTTTTGGATCCATACAGAAAACAAGGTCAAATCTGAAAGCTCAGCTTCCAAACTTCCTCCTTGTTTATAATGATGTTTTAATCTGGTTTCTGTCCATTCCTAGCTCAAAAATCTGTTAATAAGAACGTGAGAGGCTGATGAGAAGCTCTGGTTTAAACACACACACACGACTTACCTCTACTTTCTTCCACTTACGAGTTCTGTGACTTTAGATTTTAGTTCCTGGATTCCTCTAGAATCAGATCCTGAGAAAAAGATTTGGGCATAGCCAATTTTTTTTGGGGGGGTAGAATATCACAGGTTGCAGAAGGGAGGCTGGGGATATGAGACAGAGCCACGGGAATCTCACAGTAGCTTCCTCAGTCCTGCTGGGGACCCGCATGGGAACCATATAGGTCAGACCCAAGGAAGCTGGGGTCTTTCACCTGGCATGCATGACATTGTGACATTACCTTCCTTTCGTCATGTTTCTGTTTGGTCTTCTCTTCCCAGACCCCTGCTCAGTTTCAGCTATCTGCTCTCTTCTAGCCGGGACAATTCCAGATGCCCGACAGTGGGGTCCTGAATCCACAAAAAGTGTTCTCTTTGTCTTTTAGGAGCTGACTCAGGTCTTAGTCTTCACACCTGACAGGACACTGGCATCGCCACCACCAACACAGCTCCATTGCCCTGCTCATCCCGGCAAGTTTAAAATGAAAATGATGGCAAATTAGAGTCAAACCGAGAAGCCACAGCAAGTCTTTCCTCATTTGGCTGAAGCCTTGGTGCCCTCAGTGCTGCCACCTGTCCCTTTCTCCAGAGTGTACCTCCATCCTAACGCATGCGCACGCACACGCACACGCACATGCACACGCACACACACACACACACACACCGGTGTGGCCAACACCCACTCAAGCACACACCCCAATTTCAGATTCCCCATCTTGATGGCTAAAATACTCCCAGTGACCAACACACAGCCCTTTTCTCCTACATTGCCATTTTACGTTACTTGAATGCTTGTGTTAATCTAATAGTTTAGATTTATGTTGGGTTCTGTAGCACATTATATTTTGATCAATTTTAACATTCCAACATTTAGATGGAATAAGATAAGAAAACTCTCTTAATCTCTGCACTTGGGTTCCATCAGCTGTCAATAATTCATCATTTGAGTCCTTCAGACAGATTTACAAGTTTGAATATATTGCATCCATTATGGAAATTAACTTTAGGGGCAAAATGATGTGCAAGGTCACACAACTTCTCCAGGAGGCAGATAGTGTGTTTCAGAGATGAGTCAACTCTTGACACATTTATGTGGAGGAGGCAGGCTGGCAGCATTGAAGCAGCAGTTTGATAGGGGCCCAGTTGGACAGGGACTGCTGTCAAGGCATCACTCAGTGTCCTGTAAACAGAGCTCTCTGCTGGCACCAAGAGTCTTGTGCCATGCACCAAACACAACGCACCATGAACCACTTGAAGCTGGAGAGGGTGCAGTTGTGCTGTGTGTTAGGCAAAATCAGGCACGGATCATGTCAGGTGAAGGCATCTCCTTTGGTGGAATTCTGCTTGTCCTGCTCTCATGGTGAATTCTTGGGAAGCAGAACTGGAGTTAAGGATTCAGGTTGACCTGATGTGACCAATAACTTATTCTCAGGAAGGGAAAGAGGCTAGCAATGTGTGTGCTGTCAAGCCCAGTGGGCAGCTGGAGCTTTGGTGGACTTCAGGAGTTACCCCACCTGAGAGATGAGGAGAGTCCATTTGCCAGACAAATCACCACCCATCTTGGAGGAGGCCAACTTGAACCCTAGACATGTACTCCAAGACACTTTCCATTTTTGGGAAGGCTTGTCTCTGTAGCCTTGGGAAGTCAAGGAAAGCCTCTAGTAGCGTGTGAGGTGGTCATACGGGCATTTCCAGTGGGTGGCTTTTGGCATTTAGACATGAGGACCAAGTAGACAGGGCAGGGAAGCTCAGACATGGTCCCTCCAGACATGCCTGCAGTCAAGGAGGAGAATGAGACCAGGCCGATTGAGCAGGTCATTGGGTATCTGGCTGGACTGCACTGCCCACCTTCGCACCTTTTTCTCAACCTCAGTTTCTATGAGAGACTTATGCAGCTGAAGGTGGCTGGGAGGCACAGACAACACTCCAAAGCTCAGTTTCTCTACCTGGCTTCATATTATTTGGCTTTGATTCCTGTAGCTATCTATAGGATGATGACTACTAATCTTAGAATTGTTTTCTCCTATCTCTAGGGATGTGGATATGCCATTTAAACTTTGGGATAGAGATGCTTATTAGGGTTAGCACAGCTCCTCTCCATTTCTTCTGTGTAAATAGACAAACAAATTTGCCCTCAATTTTGCTGACTCAAGTGTTCAAGATGCAATGAGCCTAGAGCCTTAGTGCTCCAAAGTAGGTTTCTGTTGTCCCGCAGCAGGACAGTGAGCAGAAAGCTCAGAGAGGGAGGTGGGAAACACTCAAAGAACCTTAGTTACAGTGTTCTCTGCGTGAGATTTCTGTTTCTGCTTCATGTTCAGAGGCAATAGTAGTGAATACTCCAATTCCTGTGTCTCCTGGTACCCCAAAGAAAGATGAGATATTTGTAGACTTTTTGGTCTAGTTATTCTTTACCAAGGAGGCATGTTTAGAGCGACAGAGATGACAACCCTCTGAACTTCTCTTTATGAAAGTGGTGTTCAATAGTGAGGGTTCACAGAAATGTCTTCTGCTTTTAAACTCCAAATGCTTCAAGAAATAATTTGACATTTAGTGTCTTTTGACATAGGCTATTTTAGGTGCTACCAGATTCCCTTGCTTTTAACTATGCACAATCTGAATGTAAAACCTTGTGCATAAAGTCTTAGTCATGCTTATTGAGACTCCATGGCAAATTTGTGCGTGTGTAAATCATGTGGCTTTCACTCTCCAAGTCCATTCTCTGCACCATATACCAGAAAGTGATGGGGTTCTCCCTCCCCCCCAAGGAGAAGGTGCCCTTGTCATGATCAGCAGCATTATATGGGAACGTCTCTGTATTGCAAATATCCACTACAACTTCATTCCTATTGGAGAAGTGGTTAATAAATGAAGGTAGCAGAAAATATGGTTTCAAATCAGTTAATAAAATTATTCATGTAGATTTAAATACTTTTTACAGTTGATTTAAAATTTGTGACTGGTTTATACGTGATGATACAGGTTGATATTTGCATCTTTGCAATTTTATTTCAATTTAGAAACAGTACAATTATTACTTTTTTTTCCAATAATGGAGCCTTTGAGAATTAAGCTTGTCTTTTCTTAAAACACATTTATGAAAATGATTTTAGTATGATTTTAACTGTATTTCTGAGGAGTATTTTGCAAGGAAACTCCTTTAATGGGACTTAAACAGAAGATCCTTTTGAGACCAAGGTGGATGGTTTTTAAGAACGAGGCCTTGTTTGTGGGAGAATGACCTGAATCTTTTCTACAGTTGAAGAAATTTCTGAAGTTTCTAGAAATGGTTTATTAAGGATATGAGTCCAATTGGAGTAAACATTGGCTCATACTCAGTTGGTTGCCTGGATCACACTGGGACCAGGCCAGCTGGATCTGTGCAAAGAAACAGGCAACTGGCAGTTGCTTTTGGTTTCATAGGCCTCTGCATGGGTTACCTTTGGATCATTCCATGTCTAAATTTTGTCTTACTTTAGTAGATCTTATCTTAATATCTGGGTGACTGGTGTGCAATTGTCATATTTGGTCCTATTGATTTGACTTCTAAAGATCCCCTGTTGTCTTGTCGTCAACCTACAGAGTGCATCCCGGGCTGAAAGGACAGGGTCCTTGTCACCCACCTCCCTGGCCACAGTCAGCTGCACTCAACCATCTGCCATCGTAAGGGGCTGTGGCCACAGGGCCACCCCAGGGTAGCACAGTGTACCTTGGCAAGGGCACTCACCACAGCTCTAAGCCCCAAAGCCTCAGTAGCAAAGGAGATCCACGGGAACAGGAGAAGTAGGCAACACACTGACCCTTTGGCCCTATCTGGCTCTGCTTTTCTGATGCTGCAGATACAGATAACTGCACTACTTTATGAATCGTATGTTATTACAAACTGAAGACAACCAATGACTCTGATTCTTTTGTGAATTTATTTTCCCTGGAATCTAGAAACCCTTTTAAAATCCCCTGAAGTGCTTGTCACATAAGAAAAAGCCAAGTCCGAGTGTTGGATGTCAACTGGCTCCTCTGATTCAGGGGAGATTTGGTGAACCCCAGGAACACTCTGCCCAGGAAAGGGAGGAGAGGCTCTCAGAAAGGAATGGGGTCTCTATGTCCTCTAGGTTCAGGACCCTGGAGCAGAGGGAAGCACTCTGACAGGCACTGGTAGTCCCCCAGCCATCACCCTGATTCCCCAAATGTCCTTCCATGGAAGCAGGAGAAGCAGAGTTTAGACACTTCTCCCTGCTGTGGTTGCGAAAGTCAAAAGCTTGAGTGTCCATTGTGGCTTTATATTTAAAAAGAAAAATATTTCAAGAGTGTTTGAGATGAGAAATCAGACTGCAAATGATCCACAAAAAAGCATATATGCAGCATCTAGAAATAATTACCAACCGCTCAGAAGAAGCAAGGAGAAGTTTTTGTTAAGGGCCTACAGAAGCCTCCCAGGGGGCTTTCACCCCCAAAGTTTCAGCCACTTATGACAGCAACTAGGGGGTGCTCAGCACCTGGGGCAGGAGTGGCAACCTGTGTGTGTGTGCGTGCGCGTGCGCACACGCGCCCATGCCTGCATGTGCCGGGGTCCCTGGCAGGGTCAAAGAGACTCAGAGCCTGGTGTAGCTGAACGGAGAGATTTTACAGTCCAGCCTTTGACTCTGGCTGTAGGCACAGACACCTACAAGGTGCTTTCAAAACTGTAGATCGTAGGCAGCGCTGGCAGCCTCCAGAGTCACTATCCTGGTTGCTGGAACCTTGGAGCCAGACTGGGAGCCTCGAGAGAAATCAGATGTATGCTGAGAACCACCCCCTGAAGGCTACTACACATCCTGAAGTCCAAATGCTGAGGGACTGGATACCTGCATTTTGTCTCTTGTGATGGATGGTTCTTATTTATTCCCAGGCATTGGGGAAATGCAGGGTAAAGGGTAAACACCCAGGACCTTCTACTGGACCTCTCAGCAGCAAAATCTCTAAAGGGGACAAGAGGACTGGGCCATCATCCACTACTGAAACTTCCAGGATTCCTCAGAGCTCCTTGTTAGCCCCCTGGGCTCCTTCAAACCCTTAGACACTTACTGCTTTGGGGTTTACTTCTGATTTTTGCTCTCTGGCCATCTGTCAGTTAAATATTTATTCAAAAATAAAGAGAAATGCATGCCAAATATTTAACAAGTCCCAGGAAATAGTTGTAGGGTGGCTGTACCTTCTTAAGCATAGAGCCGGTGGAAGAACACATGATTTATTCTTCCATGCAGAAGAAAGGGTGGAGTGACTGCCCAGGCCTCAAATCCCACTGCAAGATGGCCATTCAGTAAAAGCTCAGGACTTTCTTTATCCATTCATTGGCCTTATTTTTTATTTTTGAAAATTAATACATTCACGGGGTATGTTATCAATAGCTCTTCTCCTTAACCACTGCTCCAAAAATGTCTCTGAACAGAGAATGATTTCTCAGCCACAGCTAGACTACTGAGTGAGGCCCAGGGTGATGAAGAGAAAGAGAGCAGGCAGAAGTGTGTTTATTGGCTGCTGCAGAGACCAGGGGAACTAGAGAGGGAGACCAGGAAAGCCTTGGGCTGGAGGCCCCAGGTGTTTGTGCCCAGAATGAGTGTTGCTCCTGCAAAAACAGTCCCGCCCTGAATGGGGCAGGCTGAGCCCTTGCCAAGGGGTTGCCCGGAGGCCCGGGCTTGTGAAGTGGCTGTAGAAGGCAATCTCAGCAGGAAAGCCAAAGGCAGGTGTATGTCCACTGATAACAATCTGCACACTTGATTGGCTTGACTCACCCAGAGCCTCTGAAAGCCTGGAATTGCTGGTTGATGTTTAGAACTCCAGGGATTTCACATAAAAATATGTTTCTGGCTTCTTGGGAAATTTCAAAAGGCTTTGGGCCCTCAAGCTGTTTGGCTGACGAGCCATGGTCAGCCAGAGCTGCTGGCCTTGTGACAAAAAGGGCCTGGCTCTGGGTGCCCAGTTCCACCCAGAACAGGTCAGGAACCGGAGTTACATGCTATATGCTCAGGTGGGTGGGCGTCATGCCACTTGAACATCTGGTCTTTCTTCACCCACTGCGAAAGACTCTGACTAAGGGGAGGCAGGGAAAGCCAGGGAACATGGGACAAGGCTGGGGTGGATGCTGTCAGGTGGAGTAAGGGAAACACTCGCAGGTCTGTAGGCTCGGGTGACCATCCTGGCTCTGCTCTGTTATACCAGGAGCAAGAGGGGAGAAGGCGGAGACCCATCTGTAGACGCAGCTGTCCCTCAATAGGCCCATTTGACAAATGTCTTTCTACAATCCTTACAGATCCCTGGCCTGCTGGGGGGCTCTCCATCCCAGGTGTGCAGACCCCAAGGCAACCTTTGTAGATATGGGACAAATAGGCCTGTATACTTTATGGACAGGCAACATCTACTTTAAGGAAGGGGGTGACCAGGAGGGTCATTACTCTGTTTTTCTTAAGAAAAGGAACCCAGAAAGGTCCTGATTCACCAAGCTTTATGCAGATCTGTGTGCTAGGTTTCTGCTTGGGGTGGAGCCAGCAAGGGAGGTGGAGCCAGATGTGCTGAGGACTCAGAGGGGACTTCCTGGAGAGAGCATGTGAGCTATGGGGATGCGGGTGTCCCCAGCAGAAAGCACAGCCTAACAGCTGTTAGCATAAAGTGCAAAGAGTCCCTCTTTGGTGTCTCTAGCGCACTATTCTTTTCTTTCTTTTTTTTTTAATAAATTTTTTTATTTCAAATTTATATGAAGGCACAAATTTTTAGGTTATATTATTCTCACTTCCAAAGTAAACTTCAAAATGTAGAGGAACCCCTCACCAAGGCGGCTTGCTAAACACTGTATCATGGTGCACATTAGGTGGGATCCACCAAATACCTTCTCTCTTCCCATCAACTGCCCTTCCCACATACCCCTCCCATTTCCTTCCTCACCTCTCCCCCTTTCTAGACTATATTTTTCTTTTGTCATTTATATAAGGGTGTAATTGTTTATATATTGGTTTCATATTGGTATTGAGTACATAGGACTTTTTTTCTTGAGATACTTTACTAAGAAGAATGTATCTCCATCCAGGTAAACATAAAAGATGTTAAGTCTCTATCTTTTTATGGCTGAATAGTATTCCATGGTATGCATGTACCACAATTTGTTAATCTCTTCATGTGTTGATGAGGGTGTGGGTTGCTTCCATGACTTGGCAATTATGAATTGAGTTTCAGTAAACACACTGTTGAAAATGTCTTTGTGATAAAATGATTTTGAGATGCTTAATAAGGGGATTGTGAGATCAATGTGAACCTCCATAGAGTTTATATCAGTTTGCAATCCCACCAGCACTGTAAAAGTGTTTCTTTTTCTCCACATCCACACCAGCATCTGCAGTTTTGAGAGTTTGTGATGTAGCCTAATTTTACTGGAGTTAGGTAATATATCACCTGAGTGGTTTTGATTTGAATTTCCCTGATGATTAAAGACGATGAGCATTTCTTCATGTGTTTGTTGGCTATTCATCTGTCTTCTTCAGAGAAGTTTCTGTTCATGTCTCATGACCACATAGAAGTGGGGTTGTTTGCTCTTTTTGTGGTGATTAATTTGAGTTCTCTGTAAATTCTAGTTATCAGGATTTTGTCAGATTCATCACAGGAGAAATTTCCTTCCATTCCAAATCTATCTGTTTGCTTTCTTTGTGGTACCCTTAGCTACACAGAAACTTTTAGCATGATCAAATTCCATTTATTTATTTGTAGTGTTGCTAGATTTGCCATGGATATATTCCTCATATAGTTTTTCCCAAGGCCAATATCTTGAAGTGTTTTTTCCTCACACTCTGTTCCATATTTTCTATTGTTTTATGTCTTAAATTTAAATCTTTTATCCAGTGAGAATCAATCTTTTTCAGTGGTGAGAGGTGCAGGTCCAGTTTCAGTCTTTCACAAGTGGCTGACAGGTTCTCCTAGCATCGTTGGTTATACAAGAATTATTTTTCCTAGTGGGTCCTTTTGTTAGGCTTATCAAGATCATATGTCTGTATGTGGCTGGGTTCCTCTCTAGATTCTCTAATCTATTTCATAGATCTGAATCTCTGTTTTTGTGCCAGTACCTTGCTATTTTGAGCACTATAGACTTGTAGTATAATCTGAAATCTGATAACATGACGCCTTCAAATTTATGTTATTTCTAGCTGGCTATTCCTGGGATGCTAGTATGGAAGCTGGATGGGCATTCTAAGGCCTCTTCCTTGCAGGTTTTAGGGCACCACTCTCCCTGGTAGATGCTGGTAGTGTTAAATGGTTTCCTTGATCTTCTATCTCCTATTGTCATCATTAGGATTCCGGAAAGCCAGCCTGTTGTCTGGTTTAGGAGGCTGGAGACTCCTGCAAACTTTTCTCATTTGATGGCTCCTAAATACTCAGGAGCATAAGTGGCTAAGTCTTCAAGGTCCCTTTCCATCCTACAGTCTCTTGGTACCCCCTTCCCTGATGTCATTTCCACTGTGTGAGAAACAATAGCAACCTGGGAATCCACAATGGTGTCAGCCTAGCCAATGTGGACTCTGACAGTCATTAACTGTTTCCTAGACGAGGCTTTCCTTAAGATGGGGTCACTCCACTGTGTCTTCTGTAAGTGATTTGTTCATAATTGACCGTGAAAAGAAAAAGGAAAAAGGCAGGGCAGTCCCAGAAAAGTAGAGTGAAGGGAAGACAAAGGAGCCTGTGTGTCCTTTTGTGGCCTGCTGAGAAAACCAGGAGGAAGGAGCTTGAGGACCACCCAATGCAGAAAAGCCACATCTTCAAATCCCCAAGCCATGGGTCTCACCTACTCCTAACCTGGGCAGTCGGGGTATTAAATAATAATTGGAACTCTTAGAGCACTCCCAAGTTTTGGGGTTGCCCATGATCCCACCATGAACTGAGGACTGGAGGCAAAGGTGTGTTTCCCCAGTTTAGAAGGATGTATCGAGTGATTATAAGATGTACTGAGAGTTGCTGAGAGAGGTGGCGTTTAGTTCCATCTTTTCTCCTTTAATTGTAAAATACTAATTACATTACATCATGTATTTTGATTAGTGAAACTTATTTGGAGGAGTATATCTGATCCTTCCCATCTCAGGAGGGCAAGTCAGTCCTTCCCACTGACTTTTGAGAATTGAGAGATTTCACTTTAAGCAGAAAAATAGGCCCTTCAGCCAGGAAATTGAGAGTCTGTGATTCTGTGGGAAAGGAGGACTCCACAGAGCTGAGTATTCCAAAGATAGGCTTCCACCCAAGCCATGCAAACATTAGGCTGCTAATGATGCAATGATCAGACCCTGCAACTTCTTTCCATTCTTTATTTTGTCCCATTTTTGAAAAATCTGACCCATATTCCTGACTTACAAAAGAGGATGTGAAACAAAATTTAATTGAAATAAATTACACATTGCCATATTCCCACATAAAGGTTTTGAGAAACCAGTGAAATCCACACTTTGACGAATTTCAGCTCTCTCTGTGACAGGAGCCTTTTGCCATGTCCAGGACAGGGCATCATCCACCATGAGGAGGTCTTTGTCCTTGAATGCTGAATTAGCAGCCAACATTATGGCAATAGCTACAGATAACGGTGTTGGTTTGTTTTACCTGGACTCTGTTTCTGAGAAATATGCAAGCATTAGTACATTTGACAGATGAGAAAACTAAAGTCTTGGCATTAGGAGATTGCTTAAGGGCATGCAGCTTTTAAGTGCTAGAACCGGAGCTGTCTCCCCAGCTGAGAACCAGGTGCTGTCCTTGCTCCTGGGAATCCACAATGGTGGCAGCCTAGCCACTGCAATCATTTGAATCTGTTTGAAGTAATTTGGGGCTTCAAGCTAAGACTGGACGTGACATTAACCTCTTGTTTTGAAGATTCAGTGAGATGTTTATCCATGACGCATAGTATGCTGAAATCTTGTCTGTGTTTGCAGAGAGAGGAGAAAAAAGAGACTTTTTTTTTTTTTGAGGGATGCTCATTTCTCTTTACCCATTCCAGCTTTTTAAGCTTCTTTGATAGGAGTGAGGGAAAGGAGCTTAGAGAGTTTAACCATTTGGGTAAGATTTCTGATTCGTTGTGGTTATTGCTGCAACAATATGGCTGTCAGATAGAAAATGAAAGAAGGACAGCCTAGGCCTTGATCAGGTATATGGATACACTTGTGTGTTTGTAGTGATCATCAGTGACCAGGACCAGACTTCCTGACGCTGCATCCCTGTGCATCATGCAGAAGAGTGTGTGCAAAAGCTCTTAGCAAATGACACAGCCTGATGCTAATAGTGATGGTGAAAGGAAAAAGAAATAGAAAACAAAAAAGAAAGGCTGACATGCTCTTTTATTCAGGGCTTCAAGGAACAGAATTGGGTTTTATTTCTAGATACTAGAAATTGAAAATTTCAGTGTGGCTTTTTGTTTCACATGTATTTAAAAAATAAAATAAACTACTGGTTGTTTGACAGCAAACGAGGCTCCCTCTTTCCTTCCTGAAACATCTCCCCATCCCCAATTTTAGCGAAACTGTGTGTGTAAACAGTATCTTAATTGACTTCAGGTTAAGGAAGTCTGGAAAACAAGTTACAATTTATAAAACCATAATGGACATCCTTGAGACCTCTTCACAAATCCAACTACAGGGATTTATTTACCAACCACAAAGTGGGTGCAGGATGTTTGCTACATATTCAGTGGGTGGAAACAAATAGCAGAAAGATTGGACTAGTGTGCTAGAGGACTACATTTGGGGAGAAAAGATTCTCCCTGCAAAGCAGAGGGCCAGTGCCAAACTTGGTCCCAGATGATCAACCTTCACAATGAAGTTGGTAATGGAGGCTCATTTACATCTCATTCATGTCTAATCTGTCTCTCTGTTTGGTGTTGTGTCTATTTTGAGGTTCAGAAAAGAAATATTTTAATTTGCAAAGTAAATTGTTTTTTGGTTGTTTATTAATGATCATGTACATTTTTCTGTTTGATCCCTTGGAGCTAAATCTCGGCCTTTAGGTTTCACCTGTAAAGCGGGATCATGGGCTTCTTTGGTAGTTCAGAGAGGCAGCATCTGGAGCCACAATGCCTGGTTTAAAACAACAGCTGCCCCAGTTCCTGCTTCACCTGGGCACATTATTCACTGTCTTTCCTCCTCAGTTTTTGCACCTGAAAAAGGGGAGGATCATAATAATGGGACTTACCTTTAGGGTGGTGTGAGGGCTGAATGGCACACAATCCCTCATCCCATTCTTAAACAGATAGTATCTGATTTAAAAAAAATCTCCCGGGGCTGCGCCTGTGGCTCAGTTGGTAAGGTGCCGGCCCCATATACTGAGGGTGGCGGGTTCAAACCCGGCCCCGGCCAACCTGCAACCAAAAAATAGCCGGGCGTTGTGGCGGGCGCCTGTAGTCCCAGCTACTCGGGAGGCTGAGGCAAGAGAATCGCTTAAGCCCAAGAGTTGGAGGTTGCTGTGAGCTGTGTGAGGCCACAGCACTCTACCGAGGGTGGTACAGTGAGACTCTGTCTCTACAAAAAAAAAAAAAAAATCTCCCACCCATGAATAATTTTTCCCCCTTTTGGCAATGTTGGATCTTTTTTCCTTTCCATTTTAGTAAATCATTTTGAAGGATTTCCATAGCTTGACTGAATATATTGGCGGGCTACTAGGAGTTTTATGACCTGGGGTTAGGGGGTCAATGAGGCTGGCTTCTAACAGTCTGAGTTACAAAAGGTAGAAGAAAATGTTTGCAGAGGAGTTTAGGGGGCAGGTAGAGGAGATCAATTTGTGTAGACTAGATGCCTCCCGAACAAAATCCCCGGTATCTCAGAAGAGCAAACTAATCCAGATGGCTGACTGGCTGGACAGGCAGAGTTTAGCAGCCTCTTTCTGTACTAGGAGGACACCTTTACTGTCCCGCACCCCAAATACACATGCCAAAAAAGACAGACTTAGCATCTGGGCCAGTTATCCCAAAACTTAACATTTGTAGTGCTCCACGATGACTGCACATTGAAAAGTTTATGCTTCCCCATCATCCCCTTTTTATTTTATAATTGTCTGTTGTTCACAGTACTGATTTGTAGAATTGGGCATGATAAAGAGTAACTATTTTAAATTTATCCACTATGCCCATCTGTATGGATATAGACTGCGGGTATGGACCAAAGTGTCTCATTTCTTTATGAAAGGAAAGATGTGCCATTCCCTCTTACACATAATAGACTGACATTAAAACAATACAATGGCCCTAAATGTTGATAAATGTGACTGCTCTTGTGATACTGTTTTTGGTGAGATGACTGCAACCCATATGGGCTCCAAGAAATACATTAATGTTTTCATGAAAGATGTGCATAGGTAGTAAATTATCTGCAAATAACCTTGGGTATCAGCTTACAGTGGACTGGATATTTATTTACTTAAAGCATTTTGTGTTGGTGGTTTCATAAGTCTGCTCCTACCTCATGTGTCATTTTGGAGGAGGCAGTGCACAGCAGAACTTTGGAAAAAGCCAAGTTACAATATTGGCTCCCCTCCCATTTTAAAATTGTATGATGAAAGAAACTACAATTAAGGGTTGATGTGGTCATTTTAAGTGACACAATGCAAAACAGGAAATGATTGAACCAGTAAAGATCACCCACTACTTTATTTAACTGGGTGTGTACAGACAGGCAACTCCTCTGCTGAGAGAAAAAGCACACAAAAAATCACGCATTCCTCCTGACATTGGTATTTAGACAAGGGTGCTACAAAGCAGAGATTGGAAACTCTAACACCACAGATGCCTGGCTGCTGAAGCCCAGCAGAGATGCCACATGGATGCCAGGCAGCAGTTATCATTAGGACCTGCCACTGACGTGGCTGCTTCCAGAAAGATCTTGCCAGACCTTTTCACTTCTCTGGAGAAAATGGAAATCCATGTTGTTATGTGATTTTTTTTTTTGGACTTTTTTTTTAAGGTAACATTGCCCATTCATTACTTTTTTTTTTCTTTAATAGTTTTGGGGACAGAAAAGTAAAAATAAATGTGTGTCTCCAGCTTGTAACCTTTGGGAAGGATGGATGTATTTATGTGTACAGGAGTGATGGGATCTATGATACTGCCACTGAGCCACCATGGGGAAAAGAATGTGGACTTTGGAGACTCATAGTCAGATTGGGCAGACCCATCCCTGCCCCATGAGGAAGCGGTTAAGGTGGACGGAGAAAGTAGGGAATGAAAAGTCAAACAGACCCTGATTTGCATTCTCTTCCAAATCCTCTTCAGCACCCCATTTAGCATATAGGCCTTGCAGAAATGGGCTATTAAATAAACATATCCTGCTGAGACAGGGGATTAGTCCAAAGTTACAGCAGATCCTTGTAAAAGGGCATTCCTATCCTCAGTTCCCCTGGTAACTAACCAACACCCAACCCTGTAAATCTGACCTGGCAAAGGCTTGCTTTTCTTCCCCACTCCAACTGAAAGAAAGGTATAAAAACTCTCTTCTTTTGTTATGCAGGTGCAGAGAATTTTCAGATGTCAACCTTTCTTGGTCATCCAGCCGATAAAGGACCTGATACTCAATTGAAACCGTGTGTTGGCATTTTCTCTATAATTCCACTTGCATTGGGTACAGCATTTGGAGACCCCAGTGAGATCTCGCTAGCTTGAGTGTCCGACTCCCTGTGACGCCCCCTGGAGAAGGCAGAAATTAAGGTGAGGCGCACCCTGAAACATTCCAGGCCCTGTAATTTCCTGAACTCTTCTTGAGGGCTCTGAAGAAACTCAGATGAATTCCACCAATATCCTCCGTCTGAAACTCCCTCTCAACAGCTAAGTGTTCTTTTTCTAAGTGTAGTTTATTTGTGTTCAGGAAGTAACTTTACATTGCCAAGAACAGGCCACCGAATAGTCACAGAGACTCCAGTGCCATCGGGATGCTGCTAAGTGCCCCAGGGAGCCACGTTAGTGCACAGGAAGAATGACAGGCACCCAAGAAGGAGGCACAGGGACTCCTGAAGGCTGCCCGGAAGAAACCCATGAGGGAGAGATAGGAGCTACTGAGGGTTGGCTCATGCTGGATAGACCTTCCCAGGTTCCTGAAAACAGCAGGATGCCAGTGGGTAGACTCAGACTCAGAGGCAAATTTGATTTGTTCTTTGTTCATGAGTTTGTTTGTCATTATTGTCATCAGTGTGCTGACTATTCTTAGTGTCTGTTCTGATTCCTATTCTTTTTGATTGGGTTCACAATTGTGGGAACTCAATAAAGTGAACCCCAGATACCCCTCCATTGCATGTCAAAGAACTTCACTGCTGGCTTCTCTGACAACTATGGAGTCCAGTATTCTAAGAAGTATCTCTCAGTCCTCTGTGAAGTTGCATGGCCCAGATTTAATGTAGGGTGGCCTTCTACTGGCTCCCTTGACCCAACTCTCATGACTGTGGTCCATCGAGTGGTCACTGGGAAGCCTGGTCACTTGGACAAGTTCCCCTACATTGATCAGTGATTGATTTTAGTCCATAATCCCCTTCCCTGGCTTTGTGTATGTGCAGTGGGTACAACAAAGCGAGACCACTCAAGGAGAGAATAGGCTCAGATGCACCTGGTAGCTACCAACTGGCTGACAGAAACTGGCATCTGCACTGGGAAATGTCTAAGACAAGGTAGAATCGATCCAGGGTCCCCACTATTTTAATGGAATTAGGTGTCGATCAAACCCTGGATGTTAGATTGCTGGCAGGATTGGTGAGGGGTATTGGAGAGTGTGTGTGTTGTGGGACTGAGACTGGACACCAACTGTAGACTTCCCCATTTCCCCTCATGAATCCTAGGAGAGTGTTGGTTTACCTTCTGTGGCTAAATGACAGTTTGTGTGACAAATCGAGGGCCAAGTTAAGAAATGTGTTGGAATTGTGTGCATGTGAATACTTGGAAACTAACTCAGATGGGTAATAATAGGCAGGAGGAGTTCATGCCCCCATCCCCTTTTCATAGGGAAAATAACTGTGCGCTGGCTGCTGTCTGTATCCCTGTCTATAAAGTGTTTGCAGTTTGTCTGAGGGAAAGGGATTAGAAGCACATGGAAGAAGCCTGCCCGATTAAGAACTGTGCTGAAAGATTTTGAAAAAGGGCTTGTGGAGAGACTACTGCCACATGTCTCTGGGAAGACTGAAAACTTTAAACAAGAATAACTTACATGTCCTGATGTTCAGGTGATTGTGGTATTATTTAAGATAGAATTTTTTTTAAACCTGTTACTAAAGTTAAAATGTTCAAAGATTATATAACTGCTACCTCTTTAATATTTCTAAGTTTGCTGGATTTGACCATGAGCTTGTGTTCTTGATTTTCAATCTCTGAATTGGGTGAGCTCATTCCCCTACTTAGGCCAGCAACTGCAGGGCACAGCCTAGACCACATGTCTCCTTTCTTCCCTTCTCCAACTTTTCCCACTGGCTATTCTGAAAGAAACTGGATGTTCCAGGTTTTCTGCTTTCTGTTTTGGATGCAGATCCTGTCCTTGATGGCCATCTTTATTATGTGGCCATGTTTGACTTAAGGGAACAATGAAAAGACATCAGAAAGAATACTTATGTTATGGTATTGTTAGTGGAGTTTCTTTCTTTAGTGAATCCTTAGTCTCAAGGACTAAGAGTTAAGCCTATGGGCCACAGATCAATGTAAATTGGGATTTTGTTGGAGAGAGGGGCATGCAGACAGAGTGAAAAATGCCAGACACTAAGAGAAATTTTGGCCAGGACTTCGTAGATGGGAAGATGCCTTTAAAAACTGATTGAGTGTTTTAACAAATAAATGAATGGAGTCCCTTCACTGGGGCTAGGTTATTAGGTTTTTATCGTAGGGAGGGGATTACGATATTTACTCTTTCTTCAGGCTGCTTTCATCATGGTTGTGCTCAGTTCAGAGGGTGTAGTCTGCAGGGTGCAGCCTGTTTGTGCCTAGAAATGGGAATGTGATTTCTGAGCTCATCTGAGCCTAAAAAATGGGGCATCCCTGTCTAGCCTGAGTGGAAGAATCCTGTATCAATATTATATTCCACAAAATGTCTCTCTTTTGTAAAACATAATAATTTGATTATTTAAATTATTTGGGAAATTGAGTCTTTGTCAAAGAATAAGATTCTTGCCTTCTAAATCTTCTAATTATCAGTTTACCCAAGTAAATAATTAACTTCATAGTAAACTGTGATCTTGTTTTCTAATAAGTAGTTTTTTTTTTTTTTTTTGAGAGTAAAAAACAAATAGGCAGAAAAGAAAATAGCATTTTGTAAGAAAATGATCTTATGTGGTAAATTTTCTCCTGAAACAGAATGATTATTTAAGAACGTCAAAGGCAGGACAATCTAGAACATTTAGAATGTTTTTAAATTGTCTGTGCAGGATTGAATAAAGTTCATAAAAATTTTTTTGAAAGAATTTACATATAATCCAGATGACTATCCAGTACTGCCTTTAAAATCTTTTGACTTGTCATCTTGTTAAAGATATGTTTTCAGCCTGTAATATTTGACAAACCTTCCAAAATAAAAACTCTAAGTTTGTTCTTTTTCAAATATCAAGACCTCTGAAAATCTGAGAAAAAAATATTAAACTTACTCAATATATGAAAAATGTATAGAAAATATTGTCAAATATGAAATAATTTTATATAGATTATATTTATATGTATATTCAAATATATAAAATATTGGTCTGTCTTAATATATATTATCAGTAATAATTTTAATTCATCACAAAAAGTATGTTTTGCAACTGACTGAGTTAAAAGTTTATCCTTCAAGACAAATTATTATAAAAGACTGAGGAATTCTCTCCAATTCAAATTTTTGGTGTCTTTGATAATTAAATAGCATTGTGCTAAAAGCAAATTTCTAAAACTTTAATTAGAAAACTAACCAGTCCATAAGTATTCTTATCCTAACTTTAAATTCAGAACAAAAATCAGTAACATGGAACTCAGCTGGTTTGTTATGGTTTTTTGTTTTAAACATTGCTGATTCTTTCTGTGTTCTGTTTTCCAGAAGTCAAGAAAACCATTTTCTGTCTTTTGAGGTTCAGGAATGTATATACTTATAGGCAGAATGTGAAACATTTGTTTTTCCTCTCTCCTTGATTTCTCTTGAATTTGAAAGCCATCTGTAAGTATTCCTAATTTCTGACAATATAATTATTTGCATAAGTTCAATTAGAATATATTTGGTTCTATAGGATATTATAAAAACACTGGTATTTTACCAAGGCTTTGACTGGAATAGCATTTTCAGAGGTGTCCAGACTGCCTTAAGGAATTAAAGTTGACTTTATAAGGCCAATAAAAAATAAGTTCACTGAAAAACCTGGAAAGATACCCATGAATAACATTTCCTGGTCTGTATTAAATAAAGAATGTCACTTTTTGACAGGTCTGGGAACCAAAATTTGCTTGGGGACCTCAAAAGACAAAGAATTTATCCAATGCGTGTAGGTATCTAATGGCACAGATGAAATCTGTGCTCATGGAAGGCTTTCAAGTCTAACATGAGATTCCTTATAAGAAGTTCCAGCAAAGGCAATTTTAAAGGGAAGAAAGGCCTAGGTAACTAACAATTATTCTTGCTGCACTTTATTGAAATAATCACACACGGTATACTGAAAGTACAGCTTATTTTGGCAATTGAATTAGTTCTGCTATCATTTGTTTTTAGTAAAGTGAGAAATTAGAGAGAGAAAATAGTTCAAAGAAAAAAAAATAGTAGCCCACCTGTATTAGATTCCAGCCTTGTCTGCAATGCCAGCTCATAAAATGAGACATAGCTGTTTTACTAAACTGATCCGTTAAATGGGACTAAGAGATGGGCCAAAGAATATAAAGCTATATACAGTAATTATATTTATTCTGAAGACCTAAGTATCAACAAAGGTCACCTTTTGACCATTCTGAAAAAAATTGTGTATTATTAAACGTTATCTGTTTTGTCTATATAGATACCTTGAGAAAAAAAAAAAAACTAGAACTTGAATGAGAATTTCCCAGTAAATGATGTGAATGTAACATGGCCACATAAATGGCCCAATACTCAACTGATATGCAAGAATATTCACTTGAATTGTCCAGAACTTTGGATCAGTTCCATAGGAACTCTTAAACCTAGGTATTATCTTAAAAACTGTGCTAAGTCTGTAGATAAGAATACTAATGTTCTCACTGTGAATTTCAAGGTGAATCTTAGCCTTGAAATCCAGAACTTCCCGATATTTATAGTTAAATGCTAAATGGTTTCATTCTCTTACACTGAACCCAACCTTGACTATGTCCTTGTCAGTATAAGGAAGCAGAGAGCCGCAAACATATGCAAGGTGGCTGAGGTCAGGTAGAAGCCAGATGAAAGCCCTGAGAATTTCTGTGAAAGACTAAATGAAACATACAAACTGACCAACCATTATATGAAATTATTAAGAGAGGAGAGAACGGACCAATTGAGTAAAAATCAGCCAACCAAAAGCATTTAAGCTGCTAAAGGAAAAACTATGAACAGTCCTGGTGCCAGGCCTCCCTGACCTGGCAAAGCCCTTTTGAACTACACATATCAGAAAGAAATAGAACAGCTGAGGAAGTGCTCAACCCAAATGTATTATCCTTGGCAAGACCAGTTGCTTATCTCTCTAAGCAACTTGCCAAGGGCCCAAAGAGATGACCTCCAAACCTAAGAACACATGTAGCCCCTGCCGTACTAATGCAGGAGGCTGATAAGGTGACTTTGGGACAAAACTTAAGAGTCCAAGTACCATATGAAATGGTCACTGTTATGAACACCAAGGGTATCATTGGTTGATCAACTCATGCCTCACGGAATACCAAAGCTTACTGTATAAAAATCAGAGGTTGGTTATAGAGGTTGCATACATGAGGCCATACACTTAGGAAAGAAGCAAAAAGAAAATTAAGAGACTTCTCTGGAGACACTTTTACATTCCCCTACGTACACATGCTTGATTGTAAGAAAGGAAAAAAATCAATGAGGAAAACACAAACTCTTTTTATAGGATAGCAACTATAAAAAGGAATGTGGTGGATGCTGAGAGGAAATGGATAAAACTACTGATCAAATTGGATTTGGCAGTTACATGAGACCTTCAGTCCTCCTGCCTCTTCCTGTTCTTTGAAAGGTGGCATCTGTGCTTCTCTGCTCAGTGAATGTGTAGCATTTGTGGAACACAGCTTCTATTTCCCCAGCCTAAATGATATCATAGAAAATAAACCCCTGATATTACCAGGACCTGAAAACCTACAGGGAGAAAAATGTGTAGGGATATATTCTCTGACCGTTACTTTAGTTCTTTGAATCTGCTTTTATCAGATAAACATTTCATTTTTTTAATGAGTCATAAATTTGTAAGGAAAAGTGAAAATTAAACGCTCTTTAGAGTTATTGTAGGAATGCAGCAATATACAAAAATTGAAAGAAATAGATCTTGATCTTTAAAAACTTTCTTTACAACAAATGGTGCTGGCACAACGGGATAAACACATGTAAAAGACCGAAACTCAATGCACAACTTTCACCACTTACAAAAATTGATGCAAGATGGAAAAGAGACTTAAATATAAGACCCAGAATGATAAAAATCTTGGAAGGAACTGTGGGGAAAACTCTTGACGATGTTGGACTGGGGAATGATTTTATGGACAAAGACTTCAGCCGTCATTGCAACAACAAAACAAAAAGACAACCTTCAGAGCAGGAAAAGATATTTGTAATGTATGTATCTGACAAAGGGTTGATAACTAGAATCTACAGAGTACTCATATTAATCAACACAAAATAAACAATCCCATCTACCACGGGACAAGAGATATGAACGGAACCTTCTCTGATGATGACAAATGCCTAACATTTGAAAAAAATTCTCATCATCCCTGATCATCAGAGAAATATAAATCAAAACCACCCTGAGACCTCACCTAACCCCAGTGAGAAGGGCCCACATCACAAAGTCTCAAAGCTGCAGATGCTGGTGTGGATGTGGAGAGAAGGAAACACTTTACATTGCTGTTGCAACTGCAAACTAATACAACCTTTGTGGAAAATAGTATGGAGAATCCTCAAAGAACTCAAACTAGACCTCCCAGTTGATCCTGCAATCCCATTACTAGGCATGTACCCCGAAGAAAAAAAATCCTTTCATCATAAAGACATTTGCACTTGACTGTTCACTGCAGCTCAATTTACAATCACCAAAATATGCAAACAAACTAAATACCCAACAACAGAGGAATGGATTAAGAAGCTGTGGTATATGTATACCATATTATGCAGCCATAGTATTCTTTTGTATTAATTAATGTTTGTATTAACCTGGATTGAGTTGGAACACATTCTTCTTAGTAAAGCCTCACAAGAATGGGGAAGGAATAATCCAATGCACTCAATTCTCATATGAAGGGAGTAGATGACCTAATACAAGGTGGAGGTGCTTTAAATTAAGTAGGCAAATTGAAAAAGATACTTCCTGATACGCTGTGCTCTTCTGTTTCAGATGTCAGGAGTTACTCTACTGGGTGCCTTGTTGGAATGATTACAAAAACATGTTTCTGACAGTGTCTCAGAAGTTGAAGGATACCACCTTATTGGACAGAAATTCTATTGTTTCAAATCTAATGTTTAAACAAATAATATTTCAAGATGATTGTCAAAAATTCTTTTACAGTGAAATGCAAACAATTTAATGTCTCCAGCTATATGAAGCATTTCTACTTGTGGCATGAGCCAAGGTCCACATGGTCCTTGAGACCTCCTCTGTGCTGCATACTAGGGGCTACTGGTACAAGATTCCTCGGGCACTGGCAGCTACTTTATCTAACAGGTTCACTACAAATTCATGCTGCACGTCTTTAAAATTTTCAGTTAGTATTAGAAAACATTATAAATGCACAGGCTGATGTCATTTGCTTTTTTTTTTTTTTTTTTTTTTTTTTGTGAGTATGCTTACTTCCCATGTTATGTTTAAAAAAAAAAGTCACTTTGTGCAGACACGGGAAAGAGATCTGAAGAAATCCAAGACTCTTCAAATCAATATTCCAGTGATTTTATTGGTATTTGAAAAACACTTTATAGGTTACTTGTCCATTCACTATGGTGTATGCACAAAATAAAGCCAGTGGCAATACACCTTCTTCTACTCACTCTTCACAAAACAGTTACATTTCCTTAAGGATGACTTGATCAGTTATAGTTTAAAATTTGTCATAAAGAGCATCTTTGTTCTTGTTAAAAATTGAAGTCAACATAATTCAAATCACCAAGTCATAGGGTCCACTTTAAAATGTACTTGTAACAAACCAATTCTACATTTTGAATTATTTTAGCTTTCATAATTTAGAAATCTTGCCAGATGATTATGAAGACAGTTGAAAAGTCCAGTAAATTACTTACTTGCATTAACACAATTTGCATGAAAATATTTTGCTAAAAAGGTTAGAGACCACAGTGAAAGCCAGCAAGAGCCTACACATATTTGAAAGTTGGAAAATTTTATCAGTTAGAGAATATACAATGGCTAATTTTGAATATTTGATTTCTGAAACAGAAAATTCAACAGATATCCTTGAGTCTAGGCAAACATTTAAAACCACATATGGTACTAAAGTTCTGTACCTTTCAAAAAGTGCAGGACTTTAGTCTTCTCAGTGTCTTTCTGCCGGCCCTGTGTCATGCGATGGCAATGATGATAATGCCAGGGCCATTTGATGTTATCTCTCCAGGACAGACAGGAACGTCCCTCATCGGACTTGTCCAAAGGACCGATTTCATCTAGTACGGAACGAAAATTTTCAATTACTTTGGAATATATAAATCTTAACATTTTATGGAAATCCCCGTTAAACAGATCAACAGACAGCATATAAACAATTAATAGGAATGGAAACACTGACTGAGTTCTCAAAATGACACTATATAAAAGAAACTCAGTTTTAGATTTTTACCAAAGTCTGAAAGTACTCTGCATTGTAACCAACTGAACTACATAAGGGTCTCGAATCACAGATTTTTAAAGGATATACCCTGATCCTGGAGCTGGACAGTGGGAGGGTCTGTAATATCAACTGAAATACCACAATCTGGGCAAAACTTCAGAATTACAATTGTAGAGTACAATTCTTTGGATTTGCTTTGATCTTGCCTGGATATACTTCTGAATCTATCTAGTGCAACAAATAGTTATATAATTATTAAAATGATTCCCTTCAATAAATATTAAAAATTACTCCATAAGGCCATTTTTAATGTGAACACCATTGAAAAGATAAGAAAGCCAAGGTGAATTTGAGGAATTTAACTATGTTCATGTTTAATATTTTTCATTGTTTAAATCTCTCTCTTCCATGCCTCAATACAATGGACAGTAAATCTAATATATAGCCACCTCCCCCGCCCAGCATCCCTGGCACTCGTGTCATCTTTCTTCATCTCTCCTACTTGATGACAAAATAGGGAAGGTACTCTCATCTTTGCACTCATGTATTTTCTTAGGCCAGGGACCTGGACATTTTCTAGGCCTCTTCTTCATCCCTCATAAACATCTTGTCCAATAGGGTCCTTGGATACATTTCTGAATGTGAACCATTCTTCCCTTTTCTAGTTCCACTTCACCTTTCAAGAACTCACCATCCCTTACCAAATTTTCAGAGGTTTTCTTTCTAACTTTAATAAAATTTTAATAATTTTCCTTTGGAAATTATGTGTACAGCCATGATTAACTCCTTAGCTTATGGTTATGATTTCAAAGCACCTATTAGAAACACTCAGGAATCTTTGGATAATGAAAAAATATACCATACACAGCAGTTCTCAATGTTTGTGTCATGACCCCTTTGTTCAATTTGTAACAACGTGGCCTTTAGGAAGGTTGAGAACCACTGCCATAAAGAGAGAGACAAGATGGCTGACCAGATACACTAATGCTGGATCATCTGAGAAAGTATTTTAGATGAAAAAGAAAGAATCAATCACAGATTGGGTATAATTTCTATAGAAAAGCATCAGAACCTATAGATGATTCCATGACAAAGTTTCAGAGTAGAACACAAAGGAGGAAGACATCCTAGTGTACAGTGAGAAGGGTAGAGAGAGCAATTTCTTCTCTTTCCCCCACATCTCTGGCAGTTGATGGGCTCTTTACCTGCTGGAGAGACTTTCTCCCCACATGAGCACACATGCTGCTGCCACCAGTGAGCTGGGAACTGCTTCTGGACAGCTCACGGGCCTCCCAACCCACAGAGAGCACTTTCTGCCCCCAGAGACTCAAAATGGGATGGCAGGTGCCATATTGCTTCTCTACCTATCTTGGGCCTTTGTCCTTCTCAGAGCTCTTCAATTCTTCAGGTTTTGTTCTGTTTCTTTCCACACACAGAGTTTTCTCCAGCCCAGACTGTGAAATCCACAGGCTTCTAGGTGATTTGCTTGACTCCAGAACATGGACCTTCTGCCCAGGGTGGGCATCTATTTTACTCCTGCAAACAGACTCTTTTCCTGCCCTTCTCACACATGTCACTGCCAAGAGCAACCCAAAGGCAACTCAACACCAGCCCCTTTCTCCCACACATTGTCAGGATCCAATCTATGCAGTCTCAGAGACATGCCCATAAACAAGCACTAACAGCCAGATTAGGCTGCAAGTTCTTCAAAAGGACACTTGCAACCTGAATGTTTATACCACCACAGTTCACGACTGGAAAGATGTCAAAACAACCCAAGTGCCTATCAATTTATCAGTGGATAAATAAAATATGATATATGTATACTATAGAGTAGTGATCATTCATTTAAAAAATGGTGATCATCTATATTTTTGAACAACCTGGGTAGAACTGGAGGCCATTCCACGTGGTATATCACAAGAATCGGGAAAACAGCACATATACTTCACACTAAATTGCAACTAGTAGATCGATAGTTATGTGCACATCTGGAACTAAATAGAAATCAGGTAGGAGGGAGGGGAAAAAGGTTGAGTAAATTCAACCTAACTGGTCTAATGCACACATTCTGGGTGAAGGGCACACTTATAACTTTGACTTAAAATGTATAAAAGCAAATTATGTAACTAAAACATGTGTACCCCTGTAATATTCTGAAATAATAAAAAAGACCTAATACAGGTTCAAATGTAATATATTAAAATTTGTAGGAATGTCAAATTAAAAGCTGACAAAATGCTGACTCTGCATCCTTTAAGCACTCAGCTCTCCCTCACTTACTCCCTTAGTCCTGCCACCTCTGCTTCCTACAATGCTTTAGAAACTCCGGCCGTTCCACTGGCTGCCTCCTTCTCAGCTGACTTGCTTCTTCCTCAGTAGGCCTCCCTTCCTCTGTGATCCAGTCTAAGTAGTGCCCCTGCTCATACTTTCTACTTTCAGAAAATTATTTCCCTCGCACACCCCATCGGTCACCATGCAGCTTGGTGATTTGTTCTCTTAAATGGTTGACTTGCCTTGTTTTTAGTTCAATTTTCTAATCTTGGAGGATTTGCCATTTTAAATTGCTGATCTACATTGATTTTTATTTTGATATTTGATGTTTAGATAGAACATTTATTTTTACTTTCTATGTAATTATTAGAGGATTTATTTTACCTTGCCAAACTTCAGGCGGAGGATTATTTATATATTTAAATTATTCTAGCCTAACTTATATGAACAGCAAAAAGAAAAAACAGCACATGTCAATGAGAGATAAAGGTAATATTAGTTAGAGGAGGTGAAGAAAATAATGCTCAGTTCCAGGCTACTGCCTAGCTTTTCATGGGGTAAAAAAACGAACACAGCCCTAAACCAAGAGTTCACTGATTGTTTGGTCATGTGTTGGCATCAAATCCTTCCTTTTTTTTTGGAGACAGATTCTCACTATGACGCCCTGGGCAGAGTGCTGCGGTGTCACAGCTCACAACCTTAGAGCCCTAAACTCTTGGACTTAAACGATTCTCTTGCCCCAGCCTCCCAAGTACCTGGGAATATAGGCACCCACCACAATGCCCGGCTATTTTTTTGCTGCAGTTGTCATTGTTCAGCTGGCCAGGGCTGGGCTCAAATCCATCAGCCTTGGCATCTGTGGCTGACGCCATAACCACTGTGCGAGGGAACCGAGGCAAACGTATGGGAGACGGCACCTGAATTTGACTTCCTATTTTTTACAGTAACACTAATGCTTTTGATGATTTGCTCATCAGAAGAATTACAGTGTCCCAAGCACAACTGGAAAAATAAGGGATTACTATGCTGTCGTTGCTTTTCCTTATAAAAATTATTGTTTTCAGATACAGACCTTCTGTCACCCTCTGTGCTAACTGCCCATACGACATGGTGGGTTTCCCTGAGAATGGTTTATACAAAGAGAAAAAAATCCATTGGGTTATTGCTCTCTTAAACACTAAAATTCGCCATATAGTAGTTACAGAGCCTCAGAGTTTCAAATAAATGCTGAAAACAGAGTTCCAGAAAGAGCAATAATTCCTCATGGGGCATTAAACAAGAGTGACTTCATTGATTCAGCACTTGCATAAATTCTCTGTGTAAAGGGGTAAGGCTTGTAAAATATTTACATGGATTGGCACTTTTATTTCCTTAAAAAAGGGCTCAGAGTTGGTAATGAGCTAAAAGATATTCTGACAGATGTAGTACATTCATAATTCACTTTCTTTTTTTTTCTTTCAGATTAATACTATAGTACAAATGATCAGTTTACAGTGTTTACATTAGTTAGGTAAGGTCCCTGTTGTAGTTGTGTTCTACACCCAGGAGGAGTGCCATATACCTTTACGTTGTGCCTGTTAGTTGGGGTAGTATAATTCACTGAATTTCAGTTCTTACTATTTGCAAGTATGGACATTTGTTTGAAGCATGGTTCATGGTTCCCTTATATAGTTATGTTTTTCCTTTTTGTTCTTTGGAGACAGAGTCTCACTCTCTCTTCCTGAGTAGAGTGCTGTGGCGTCATAGCTAATAGCAACCTCAAACTCTGGGACTCAAACCATCATCCTGCTTCAGTCTCCCAAGTAACTGGGACTATAGGCATGTGCCACCATACCTGGCTAGTTTCTTCTAATTTTAGTAGCAATGATGTCCTCTTGAAGACATCAATTGCTCAGCATATTCTTGAACTCCAAAGCTCAACCAAACCACCTGCCTCAGCTTACCAGAGTGCTAGGATTACAGGTGTGAGCCACTGCACCTGGCCTTGTATAGTTTTTATGTGGCCGCATGATATTACATGGGAGATTAACCAGAATCAAGATTTAATAACTATATACAAAAATGCCCAGCAACAAATTCTTGGATAGATCTGTCTCTATGTGTCCACCTGCATCAAGGTGTTTTCTAGGAAAAATAGATCAAGACCAATGGATGCTAATACTGCACTAATGAGAGAGCTGTCTTCTCTCTTAGCAGTATCTGGTCTATATTTCCTAATTATTTAAAATATAAGTTGTTACTTCTTCTAAAATATATCAAGAAATAATCAAAAAGATTTCTGCTAATGAACAGTATTTGTCCATACTAATCACTTTCTCTTACATAGAAATAAAAATTAAGTCCTTCGTAAGGCATTCTTTTTTTTCTTTTTTTTTATAGTTTTTGGCCGGGGCTGGGGTTTCAAACCACCGCCTCTGGCATATGGGGCCGGCACCCTACACCTTTGAGCCAGAGGTGCCACCCAAAGCATTCTAATATAAATCCACTTTTAACTCTTTTATAGAAAACATATTAACCCCACAGTAGACCAGGTAATGAGATGCACATATGAAGTAACATCGGTTTATTTCCATGTGTAACTCATATAAAACTACAAATAGGTAGCTGATTATAATTGCAATAGAAAAAAATTCACATTTAAACATATCTCCCCTTGGGTTGAAGAAGAAATAAATTGATTTCCTTTCTTTTTGTAAAAATGCTGTATTTAAAATTATTCTCTTGAAACAATGAACATTTCTTATTATGGGAAGACTTATAAGCTTCAGTAGGAATTTTTTTAACTCAAAAGTGTGATAATGGTAGAAATGTTTTATGTTAATTTGAAGTAAGGTGCATATGCTAAAAGCCCTTAGGATTTCATTTATTAATTCAAGTTCATTTATCATTGAATCCAAGTTCTAGAAATTGAACCAAATAAACCACACCATAATCAAGTCTAACAACTCATAAGCAAGAACTCTTAAGGAATATTTTTGTTCACTAAGAGCAAAGTTGAGTATCCCTTATCCAAAAGGGTGGGTCCAGAAATGTTTCAGATTTTGGATTTTCTCAGATTTGGAAAACCTGCATTATGTACACTTACTGGCAGAGCATTCCCTGTTCAAACACCTGAAATCCAAATGCTCCAATGACCATTTCCTTTGAACACCTGTTGGCATTCAAAATGTTTCAGATCTTGGAGCACTTTGGATTTCAGATTTGGGATGTTCAATCTGAACTAAGTGAATGTATGTATATTTAGAGTGACATTTTCAAAGCACTACAAAATTATTTTCTTGGGAATATGTGTAATGAGCATTTCCTTTACTCAAGGAAAGGAATGGCTATCCCTCTAAAGATTTTTGGTGACACTGTTAACTAGATCAAAATTTTCTCACCTTACTGGTTTCAAGAAAGGAAAGTGAAATCCAAAAGTATCATAAATTTATTTACCTTCAATGAAAGGTGCACAGATGTACATGGGAGGAGTACGCTTAACCTTTGGTGTTTCCCTGCGGATGAAGGCGTTTGCCTGGCAGACCTGTGCCAGGGTCCGGCCACTGTACTGAAATTTGGACCAGGTGAGAAATCTGGCTTTAGGTGCCTGCTCCAGCCTATATGGGAAAGAAAGGACCTAAGTTAGATGTGAGGGCTTAAAGAAACTTTAAAAGTACATAGCTTAATTTGATAATATCTCAAAAACAATGCTACCTAAGCTGTCTCATGAGAAAAGAACATTATAAATGCTCCTAAACAGACAGTTTTATGACAGGAATAATGTGAGCGAATTTGCATTTGTGGATACACAAATAAGATGTTTTTCTCAACCTAAGCAAAGGAGCAGAGGTTGTCACTGTTTATTACAGGTTATTTATTTGTATTAGATTAAATCATTTCTGTATATACCCATTTTAATTCTTCCTTCCAGCTGTACATGCTAAGTAGCAGTCCATTACAATTAGTGTTTCTGTATACTTAAGTCTATTTCTTCTGGAAAAAAACACCTAACTTGGAAATTTGCTCCATCCACTGATTCTTTCCCATCAAGAACACAACACAAAGTTGCTCTGCACAGAAGCAACTGATACAACTGGAGGATGCAAGATCCTGTCTTGTTAGCACAATTCTACTTTTTAAACCCTGGGTTCACAATAAAATCAAATTTCCTTGAGGCCAAATATATCCAGACATTTCTAAAATTTTATGCTTAGTAAATAAGACAATCTTTTTGGAATAAAATGGACATTATTTTGTTTTCATTATGTGATCAAGAGCTTACTAAACAAAGACAGTCTCAGAACTCTTGTACAATTCATTAAATAAGACTTCAGCTGATAACACAAGAGTATGGAGAGCTCTTTCAAAATTTTCCTATTATTTGCCCAAAGAGAATGATTGCTTAAAGAGCTCTTTACCATTTCAAGTATTACTAGACCTTCTGTATGATTTTTTAGAAATCTTCTGCAATAAAAGCTCTGGAATTCCAGGTGAGTCTAAATGTCATAAATACAAGAAGGGATCCTCCGTCAACTCTATTCACCTGGACAAACAGCACATCAGAACTAATTGATAAAAGAAGAACCCATACACTCTGGCTTTCCTGGCTTGTATCTATTCATGGAGGGTAGCAGAGGTGTTTCTTGCTTTTCAAAGGAAACACAGGTGATGCTACAGAGAAGTGCAATTTGCCAATGGTCAGTGCCTCCAATTGTACGTTGAAAAGTTGCCCATGAGAATGCTGGAACTGCAGAAATGTAGACTAGTTACAAGATTCCCTTTGTAACATCAAAATCACTAAAGACATCTATCATTTCACTTTGGGATTATAAAAATAACTAAAAGGGACTAACCTTTATTAAAAGTTTAAAGGCCTGAGCAAGATGTTCATATCAATGATGCATCAAAAAGGAATTCATACATAAGTACATGACCATTTGAATTTTTTAAATCTTGCCATTATAAATCAAATATGATTAATAATTTTTATGGAGTATAGAAGAATATTTAAAAATCCATTTATCTGACTAAGCTCCTATAACACAATGGTTATGGTGCTGGCCACCTGCACCGAAGTTGGCAGGTTCGAAACCAGCCTGGGGCCAGTTAAACAACAATGACAACTGCAACAAAAAAAAAGCCAGGCATTGTGCAGGCACCTGTACTCCCAGTTACATGGGAGGCTTAGGCAAGAAAATCACCTAAGCCCAGGAGTTTGAGGTTGCTATGAGCTGTGACGCCACGTTACTCCACTGAGGGCAACATAAAGATACTCGGTTTCAATTTAAAAAAAAAATCCACTTACTTACTAAAGTTAATCATACATTTAACTAATACAAGTATTTCCACAGAGCTCTCCATGAAGCCACCAGTGACACCAACACATGGGATTACTCCGGCCCTACAATGCCAAATTTAAGAGATAGTTTAATGTTA